>NW_015546123.1:1452734-1456956 GCF_001515605.1 Sinocyclocheilus anshuiensis | reverse complement strand
CCAAACAAAGTAGTTTCGCTTTCACAACGAAACACACGGCGGGCTTGAGTGAGTGGAGGCCGGTGGCCTAGAGTGAGCGGTGGCAGGCGGGCTTGAGTGAGCGGAGGTGGGCGAACTTGAGAACTTTCACAACGAAACACACAGCACCTCCACGGCATGGCGGCGGCAGCAACAATACTACAGCGAGAATAAAAGTTACGCCTTCTTTCTTTGCATGGTGGCGGCGTTATGCAAATCTTCCCACATCGTGACGTAGACATGTGGGGGCGTGTTAGAACGAGCCGTTTTAGGTAGGCGTGGTTGACTCTTAACTTTTATAAAGAATATCTCTTTGGATTTGAGACTTTAGTCTTTGCAACTTTACAGATCTTCTTTATGCACCAAGAGCTTGTAACACTTCAAAGAGAAAGGAAAAATTGAAATCGCATCATATGACCCCTTTAAATATTTGCTATAGAAACATATATGGTTGTTGTCTCTATGGTGAGACATTGTTAACATTGTAGGGGCTGTATTAATAGTGTTTTTCTTTATCAGTCTTGAGGAAGTAAATTAAGGATTTTGGAGTATGGTAAACATTTACATGAACACTCACAATGCATTGTCAAGAATAAGACGATTGAAACTTTTACAATAGCTTGTGTTGTGATAAGTTGTTTTTGTTTGTTTGTCCACAGCAGAAACTTTTATCTGTGAGACACAATGTTTTAATCTCTAGTTTGGCTTTACTTTGAATGAACTGATACAGACATTTTGTGAAATACAGTAGCTAATATGTTGACTGATATTTTAAATTGACATTGTTTTACATGTTTTTACTATGCACTTTAATGAAATCAGCCATGAAAATGTTTTAATGAATTATAGAAAAAAATAACCACTACATATGAAACCGATATTAGAATAATAAAAATAAAAGACTAATTATGGCCGATATGGTCATCAATTTGTTCTGCATCTCTGTTGGCTTTTTCACCACATTTGGTCATTTGAGTCAGTAGTAAAGACTCCAGAGGTCTGTTTATCATGTTCCTATTCACCATTTGCTTGCTGATACGTAAAAGGACCTCACACATGACATTGGACTTGATGGTCTGGTCTGATAAGCTTGAGGAACAGGAGCTCACCATATCATCGTAATACCAACTTGCTTTTGCTTTGCTCTGGACCCGGGTGTATAGACGAGCACTGTTTTTGTGATGCCACCGCTCCCACCGAATTCCTATAAAAGCTGTGGATTTTACCATGCGGTGTTACTTTGTCTCCCTACAGTCCTGTGTACCACCGTTTAGATGTGTTTTCCTGGGATTGAGGCCCATGGGAATAGCTCTGCCCCTGCCGTAGATCTGATAGCCAAGCCGGTTATTGTTGTGTTGTTGCTCTTGGAGATTTGTTTCCATTAACCAGAGGTGCTGCTCAGCTGAGAGAGTTAGCTGAGTACACACAGACAGGAAGATGTCAGATTCATCTCCATTACAGACAGCAGAGTCAGCTGAGCACAGAGGGAGAGGGGCTGCTGGAGGAGGGGGTGGAGCTGAGAGGCAGAAGGGGCGGGGCCACTGAAGAGGGCTGATCTTTTTTTCCTATTTGGGCTTGAGAAGGTTCATTGAGTTCAGACTGAGTCATCAGCACATTGCAGATCTCTCACTCTCAAACCTTCTAGCGCAAAGGAAATATTCTATAGAGCCATGATTCTTCCTTCAGGTGTTTGCGTATAGGTTTCATGAGGGGACTTTGAAATGAGCCAGATTTTCAGTGTTTAGCGAGTGGGAAATATTCATACGCAACAGTGTTGTTACTGTTAACTGAAACTATTAAAAATCCGTCATTGAAATTAAACTTATATAAAATTAAATATAAATGTTAGATGAGGAATCTATAAATGAAAATTAGAAACGTTGCTTTGGCAGCTAACTGAAATAAGTTTTAAGTATTTACAATACTAAAACTGAAATTAAAGCTAATTAGAAATATTGGGGGGGGGGGACTAATAAAAATGACAAAAGCGCAAAAAGTCCTTTCCAGACTTTCTAAGCACTGCAGTTTAGTGTTGATCACATTTTTTTCACACCTCTTGACAGACATATGGTTTTATTAATTTTTTCAAAAATGTTGTGGTTTATAACTATTGCATTGTTACTTCACATGATTGTTTATACAAATAGCATATTATTTGAATGTGCTAAGATGAAAAGTTTTAATTATATTTACTTTGTCTAATTATACATTACATCATCCTTTTACTCTCACCTGAGGGCTAACATTCATTTCATGCTCTTAGGTCTCTTTCTTTATGAATATGATTAGCCAAACTGAAAAACTAGGTCTGTGGAGCTTGTAATATACTTCAGTTGTTACTCCTTGACCTCCTGCCAACGTTTCTGCTTCATGAGCATATCAGTTGTAGTATTAAAATGAATATCATTTGCTTTCCCTATGCATTCCCAGAAAGCCTGGAAATACCAGCGTTCAAGTTTATGCAGGTCTTATCATAGTTTAAATAGTCAGAATGATGCTTTGGCCGTTAACATCTGCAATGCAAATCTCCTCTTATACTGACTTCTCATATTAATGGCTACTATTGATTTTCATATCAACCGTTTCTAGTTTACAGGTTCATCAAAAACAGTTTGTGGTTTCCTTTTGTGTCCTCTTGTGTACAGTGTAGAGTTGAACCCGGATCACAGCTTACATCCATAAACATCCGGGTTATAGACCGTCTTTCTGAATGAATCACTATGCTAATGCCAAACACATGTTTTTTATGGCTCACAATTACTTGGAAGGGAAATATTAACTAGAGACTGTCCCTCAAACACACATATCAATTATGCCTTGTTAAAGAACTGAACTGGCAGACCGCCTACCTGATATGGATAATGAGCTCATTGTTTTCATAATTCTTCCATAACAATGTACCGTGTTCATATTTTCTTAAAGCAAGAGGACTCCTCACCCTGACTCACGTGTGCTCAATGTGGTTGGCATCGCAGATTTCCACTGATTCACTTGTTTTGGCTGGTTGATGTTTCCCCTTTTATCGTTTTGCTGTTACATCCCATTGTCTGATGTGATGGGGCCGGAAAAAGAACATGTTGCTGTTATGTAAGGAATTGAAACTTGGAATAGAAAGGATTGTGTGTGCCTTTCATATGTAAATGCATGTAAAACATTTTGCAAGGCATTTTTCTTTCAAGATGTTGACAGTGACTATTTATTATATTTATTGGGATATATTGTTGAAGAAATTAGTTAAATAAATAGAATAAAAGAGTAGTATTATCACCATCAGTAAACCTATGGCAATGTGAGTCTGGTTTTCTCTTTGGGATTGAAGAGTCTTTGAAAGTTTAGCCGTTGGTCTGTGCGCATGTTTCAATGTGCCTTTTCTGTAAAGGGGACATAACACACACACAGTTTCTGCCAGTCTCGTTAATCTTGAGTAGAGGTCGACCGATAGTGGATTTTGCTGATAGCTAGGTTGGACCACACTGGCCGATACCGATTAATTAACCGATTGTTTTAAAATTGATACTGAACAAAAACTAAAATAGTGCTTTATTAACAAAAACAGTACTGAACCATACTAGTAGTAGTAGTAAAAATAATAATAATAGTAATAGTAAATGTTGAAATTAACACACTCTAACAAGGAACAATACTTACACAGCTTTCATTAATCTTAATGCTACAAATGGACTCTTATTTTAAAGTGTTACCATTTCATTTCAACTGTCATGCTTAAAGATGCACATCTTTAAATATATACACAAAGGCTATAGCATTAAAATTATATACATATGGATATTGTATGTATACTCTCAAACTTTAACTGCTTCTATTCTTGAACACTTGATGATTATCTAATCAAAATAAAAGCACAGCGCTGAGTCTAGGAGAACTCACCGGTATCACACACACTCCGGACGCAACGCGTTCAACTCGAGCAGCGGTCTAAAACAGTTTATTTAATCACCAAACAGACACAAGTTTACTTCAAGAATGAACAACTTGGCATGGATGAGTTTGAAGTTCGGAGCAAACAGAAAGAGAAAGCGCGACCTATATTATACCTCTATAAATGAAGCACACAGACTTTATTAGAGCCACAGAAAGACAAACATTTCGCTGAAAAATGCACAATACACAATTTTACAACCTAGAGTGAAGTCATTATGATTTGGGACAAATATAATGTAATTTAATGGAAAACTATGTGAAT
>NW_015546123.1:1416202-1444676 GCF_001515605.1 Sinocyclocheilus anshuiensis | reverse complement strand
TTAACAAAAACAGTACTGAACCATACTAGTAGTAGTAGTAAAAATAATAATAATAGTAATAGTAAATGTTGAAATTAACACACTCTAACAAGGAACAATACTTACACAGCTTTCATTAATCTTAATGCTACAAATGGACTCTTATTTTAAAGTGTTACCATTTCATTTCAACTGTCATGCTTAAAGATGCACATCTTTAAATATATACACAAAGGCTATAGCATTAAAATTATATACATATGGATATTGTATGTATACTCTCAAACTTTAACTGCTTCTATTCTTGAACACATCTAATCAATCTAATCAAAATAAAAGCGCAGCGCTGAGTCTAGGAGAACTCACCGGTATCACACACACTTCGCGTTCACTTTAATCACCAAACGGACACAAGTTTACTTCAAGAATGAACAATTTGGCATGGATGAGTTTGAAGTTTGGTGTTTAAAAAACGGAGCAAACGGAAAGAGAAAGCGCGACCTATATTATAGCTCTATAAATGAAGCACACAGACTTTATTAGAGCCACAGAAAGACAAACGTTTTGCTGAAAATGCACAATACACAATTCATTATGTACATTAACAACGATTCTGGACCAATATAATGTAATTTAAAGGAAAACTATGTGAATGGCGCGCTGTGACGCGGCAGGATTTTCTGTCGGCTGCATTTAAATCCGCGTCTGAAGTTTCCCGCTCTGTTCAGCGTGCAGTATGACGTGTCTAAACAAATAGCACGTGCTGTCAGTGATTTCAACCACTAGAGGCTGCTCTCGCACTGTGTAATGACAGCAGACCCTTCTCAGCCGCTCCAGCAATGGACGCAACCCGGAAAACTATCGGCATGGATTTTTGCAGATAACCGATAGTTACAGCAATCAACTATCGGTGCCGATTAATCGGCAAAACCGATACATCGGTCGACCTCTAATCTTGAGTACCTTTAAAGTAGTATTGCATCCTTCATATCTTCGAAGAATCTTTAGTTTGATCAGATTTATAAAAAACAGATGCAGCTTTACGCTTCTCTCTGAAAACAGTCGAGCTCCTGGAGGCGTGTAGTGGGCAGAGCTAAAGAGTCACGAGCACGTAAAGCTTTTCCGTAGCGATCGTCTGCAAGCTGTGACATCGACATAAATAAAACAGGAAACTTTATTGACTTAAATGTTATTAAATTTGTTTATAAAACATTAATCACCTAAATGCCAGTAACAAACGAACACACTTGCACAAGTCCTGTGCACCGGTGACGATGACTTCCATAACCCGAATGAAGCACGTTGATGGGTGTGCTCTCGCACTGGTTGAAGTGTGCGCACACTCTTCCAGGAGAAGGGCCCATACAAGGAATTCTGACCTTTATGACATCATACAGGGCCATACTCAAAAAAACTTTCCGAAACTTGAAGGACGAACCCTGAAGGAGTGTATTTGGCACAGAAATTCTCCGTCATACGTCCATCTTGTTTTTTGAAACTTTGGTCATGTTTAGCATGAGAATCCAGCATTAGAACTAGATGCTTCACTCAATTCCATTGTTCATCAAAATCTCAAAACTTTGGGAATTAAATGTGTGCATCTTATTTTAGCACAGTTAACAAAATATTAATATCTAGTAACTTTAAGATAAATATTGGCCAGTTCATTCATTAACCTTTGTACAAATGTACTTTTTTTTTAAAGAAATTACTTTTATACAGCAAGGATGCATTAAAGTGACAGTAAAACATTCATAATATAACAAAATATTTATATTTCAAATAAATACTGTTCTTTTGAACTTCTTCAAAGAATCGCAAAAAAATTAATATCACTGTTTCTGTCAAATTAAGCAGCACAACTGTTTTTGACTGGGGTAATGCCTGCTGAAAATTCAGCTTTGCCATCAAAGGAATATATTACTTTTTAAAATATATTAAAATAGAAAAGTTACTTTAAATTTTAAATTTTATTTTAAAGTATTAAAGTATTAGTATATTTTAAGTTGTAATAATATATCATATTTTACTGTTGATCAAATAAATGCAGCTTTTGTGCGCAAGAGACTTTTTTTCAAAATTAAAAAAAAAAATCATATTGACCCCAAATTTTGAATATTATATTGTATCGTATTACCAGTGAAATGTCACTTTGCTTTTATAATAAATATTTTGAAACCCCACTTGTTTTCAATTGTGATTGAATTCCCAGGACCAGAACTAACTGTTGTAAATATTGTTGACAACCAGAAGGAACCTGAGATATATTTAAATATCTGAGCATTTTATTATGGGGACATCCTCTTTTCAGTTACACTCTTCCCTTCTCCTGTCTAGCCTCTACAGTGATTAAACATTATTCATGAAACCCTAGTTAGTCATTTAAAAATTTCATGGAGACTGTGACCCATCGTTTGGTTTGTTCCTCATTTTGAGCTCTGTTGGAGACATTGGATGGAAAAGGTGTAAGGCAGTTAGTAATATGTGATGTGGTTGGAGAAACCAGATCTGATTTGTAGGACACTAATAACCCCAGGAACCTTGATTCCAGAGAGAATTCTAGATTGGTCCAGATTTTTTTCTAGAGTTGAATTGGAAGACTAAATAACTGTTGCATAGGCAACAGAAATGATCTGTGTCAGCTAATAGGCAAATGTGTGCAGCGTCTCAATGTTCCTATCCACGTGTTTGACACATCAGGGGATTTTGGCTTTTATCTGGTTCCTCTTTTCTGGTTTCTGCTCCTTTAAACGCAGTGGGACTCTTAGCTTTTAATGTATGTCACACAACCTCAAAAGAGACGTCAGAGGTTAACGCCTAAACAGAACGCAAGCTTGCTTATCTAATGGAACGAGAGTGAAAGTTTCTTCTGCGGGTTCCACTGAGGCTCATGGTTTATAACCGATTTGAAATTGTGTTTGTGTGGAGTGTGTAATTTTAAATTTCAGTTAAACTACTTTCTCCTATGCCTAGTTCATAGGAATTGACAACTAAAAGACAGTGGGTCTCATTCATTAACCATGCATACACACAAATGTATGTGTGAATTTTGTAAACAAACTTTTCCTGAACAAATCATGATTCACTTTGAATAACTCATACAAAAAATATATAAATGGTGATGGGTGGGCGTTGGTCTCCAAATTCATTAACATTAAGATAAGGTTAAGAACAAATTCATGTGAATACACACGTTTTGTAAATTTGGCCGCAATAAGAATTATTCACATAATCATTATTGAATGAGGCCCACTGACTTCTGAAAAGTGTAAACACGGTCATGGTTTAAACGCTTGGTTCTTTATTTGATCAGTCACTTTCTGGAAATAATCATTATTATTTTTTAAATTTAATTTGGTGGTCCAAATACTGGTCAAAAAATATACTCATTAAAGTAAATGACTTTGGACCAACCGCTACATTGAATCTACTGAGACTCCGAATCTTAAATTATAAAACTAAAACAAAGAATACTTAATTATATTTTTTATAAAATTATATTTTTATTTATTTATTTATTTATTTTTTATTTAAAGCAACTTTAGTAAACAAAATGTATGCAAGCTCATGATATGCAGGAGTAGACCTTGGACAGGATGTGCTGTTAATAGGTTACAAGCAGGTGATAAAGTGCATACTCTCTTCCCAGTGATATCATATGGATGCATTCGTTTCATTTGAGTGAATTGTTTGCTAAAGCTCGCCATCGATTTGTCCTAAAACCCTTCTCTGGATTTGTGTGTTTGTCAGTAATGCTCTTGTTGTTTTTCTTCACTTGACTGACCATATTGAGGTTTGTGCTGACGATAACTGTGTATTACTCACTCCTTCCTGAAAATGTGTGGGGACCCTCCCCTACAGTGGGCCATGGCCAAGAATGTAATACACACCTCTGCAGCATTTGAATACAGCACGGTAATTTCCAACCACACGTGCATTTCTCTCTCCACAGGGAGCAAGACACCTGATCTAAGCTCTCTCAGCGGAAAGAGAAACCAGACCTTACTACAAGACAAAAATAGATTGAAACAAAAAACCCAGACAATAATTCCTTCACTTTCTTCCCCATTTCTATCATCAACCCACCTATTCTTTTCATTTTTTCACATTAGGTATAAAACATTGAGCCTCTGACTTCACCTGAATTCATGCGCCCATTCAAAGAACTGTTTGTAAATGTACTGTATATTATTACAGCAAATACTAGAGCTGCTGTCCATGCATTTAGTTTGGGTTGTGTGACTGCAAAAGTGGTTGATGATTATACAATAGCATTTTCTTTTCAAAGTCTTTTTAAAGTCTTTGGTTGCTTTTCAGATCTGTTGTAGCTGTTTTCTCTTAGTTTGTGTATTTAACCTGATTATTTAAGTGTGATGATTCATTCACTGAATCATACTCATATTGTTTAATAGTACGTAATAAGTTTCTGTATCTCGCTGCCGAGTAAAAGACAAACCACAGATAGAACGGAAATGAATCTAACATGAGTTGGGCGTTGCTGTTAGAGTTTTGTTTTTGATCAGATGACTCTGATTTAACTCTGTGGTAATCAGCTGCTTTGCCGGGCTCCATTTGGAAGCTGACTGTGATTCCAGCTGACGGACATGGGACGTCATGTGAGCGCTGTGTGCTAACGTGTGTGATGTGTGGTTGCGGCACTTTTCGGGTACGTCATTGCTGGAAGCCAGCTATAGATTCTCACACAGTCCCAAAATGGAATTATGGAAGCAGAGCACTCTGCTGGATCGGCCGTCGCTGGATGTGACACGACAGGTGTTCCTCCCAACATGGCGTCCAACATGGGAAAAAATGCCAAATGTGAAAGTGCTGTAATGCTGTAGCCCTCTGCAATGATCAGGTCACCAGGCTCTGGATTGTGACAGGCTCCATCTGGCCCTGGTCATGTCCTTATATAGCTCAAGATGACCATGTGCGCAGAAAGGTTATAGCAGAATTTGAATGATGATCCTTCACAAACTTGTAAAGTTTGTAAACTTGCAAATTTGCATTATGACTCAAATAGGGTTTCTTAAACTATGATCTGTCCTGTGACAGACAGGCTTGAATCAATTATGCTTCAATTCAGGGAAAACGTGTGTGGACTTCAATTCAAAACTTCCTTTTTTCCCCAAGCCATTTACTTAATTAAACTGGTGCTACAGTAGCTTGGTTTTTTCCATTTAATTTATCAAATGTATTTTAATAATAATAATGATAATAATAATAATAAATAAAGCATGAATATAACTATTTATAATAATAATAAAATGACAATATAAGAAACTATTCTTATTCTATAATGTTAAATGTATTTAACTATTTATTATTATTCATAATAATAATAATTATTATTATTATTATAATATTAATAATAATAATATGGAAGCCACAGCCATATCACCCTGCAGCCCAAGACTGGTTGCCCACTGAAGCTAAGCAGGGTTGAGCCTGGTCAGTACCTGGATGGGAGACCTCCTGGGAAAACTAGGTTGCTGCTGGAAGAGGTGTTAGTGAGACCAGCAGGGGGTGCTCACCCTGTGGTCTGTGTGGGTCCTAACGCCCCAGTATAGTGATGGGGACACTATACTTTCAGAAAAGCACCGTCCTTCGGATGAAACGTTAGACCGAGGTCCTGACTCTCTGTGGTCATTAAAAATCCCATGGCACTTCTCGTAAAGAGTAGGGGTGTAACCCCGGTGTCCTAGCCAAATTGCCACCACTGGACCTTGTCTATCATGGCCTCCTAATAATCCCCATCCACTTGATTGGCTCTATGACTCTCTCTCCTCTCCACCTGTAGCTGGTGTGTGGTGAGCGCACTGGCGCCATTGTCCTGTGGCTGCCATCGCATCATCCAAGTGGATGCTGCACACTGGTGGTGGTTGAGGAGAGACCCCGCCACATGATTGTAAAGCGCTTTGGGTGTACAGCAATACACAATAAAAGCGCTATATAAATGCATCATTCATTAATTCATTCATTCATTCATTACTGGTGCTTGTATGATCTCATCTGGATTAAGACTGCTTACTAAAAATAATAAATATCTAGTATTAAGAGTGTAGTACTCTAACTTCCCTTTAACACATTTCACTATTGTTAAATGGGTAATAGGGATGATAAGGCTAGCCTCAGTTGCCCTCACTACTGTGATGTTTTATCAATGAACAGACAGTGTGTTTTATCAACGAGAGGAATGTTATAATGTGTGATTACAGGTTTAATCTGACAGGGTGTAAAAGTGTTACAGAGAAACATAAGGGTGTGCCTGAGGCCAGTCCAGGTGAGCCTGGTCTCATGTGTCACTGTGTTCAGCTTTATTGACTTTCACTTGAAAAAATAGACAGCATAAGTGTATTGTTCATTTCACTGTGGCTTCCATATAATGGTCTGCAGTCAAATAGTCGTTGTTGCCTTGTGGTTTTTACATTGTGGTTTTTGACCTGTGTGAACAAACACCATTTTTAAACATTAGGTCATTGTTACACTAAACCAAAGTGATGGTTAGTCAAAGCAAATAAGGCGTCTGTTTACAATACATGGAGAGTATTTGCTGCTAATCTTTCCATAAGAAACTGTAGACATATGCTTGTCCAATCAGCATTATGCATTCAGTCTCCTTTGTGTCATGGAAAACAGTGGGTATAGAAAAGAATCGCCCCCTTTAAAATAATCACATGTTGTTGCTTTGCAACTTGAAATGAAGACAGACACCGTTTGTTTTATCCAGCTGTATTTACTCAGTGCAACTTATAACATCCAAGTGAAAGATAAAACACCAACATGTCAGAAAAAAATAAAAATAAAAAAACAGAATCACTGAGTTGGAAAAAGGATCACCCCCTTCTAAAAATGACTTGTAAACTCAGTCAGGTGTAGCGAATCACCTTCTCAATGAGTACGTTTACATGGACAACAATACTCCGATTTTAATACGATTAAGACAATACTCTGATTAAGAATCTACCATGTAAACAGATTTTTGATTACGAATTAAGACATGTGGAGTATTCCTATTTTAGTCGCATTACTGAAGTGCAGAATAGACATGTATTCTTAATCACATTATTACCGTCGTGTAGGACTTTTTGCCGCATTTTGCGACAGGATACACACACGGCAATGCTCAACTGTTTAACGGCAAATAAAAGAGCTTCAACACCCGCCGTCATCTGTATGCATGTACAAATAATTAACTGCACTTGAAGCTTTCATAAAATTAAAAATGAAACACCCAAAACTGTACATGGCATCATCACAAAGACGAATTATGTTTATACGTGAAATTCCGGAGGGGACGTCGGATGGCGTCACGTGGGGACATAATGACGTATGCCATTAAATTTTGATTAGCTCAGCATGAAAAGAGCTTTCCTGGAGCATTTCAGTCCTTGGTAGTGCAACTGAAGCAAACAATCAACTATGGGTGGCAAGGTACTGTCAAAAGATCTCCGGGATAAAGTTGTGGACAGGCACAAGTCAGGAGATGGATACAAAAAAAATTCAAAGGCTTTATCAATGCCTAGAAGCACAGTGAAGTCTATTATAAAGAAGTGGAAGATATTTGGTACATTACAGACCCTCCCTGGATCGGGACGTCGCTCCAAACCGGATGAAAGAGCCAGGAGGAAACTGGTCAGAGAGGCTACCAAGATCAAGAGGCCTACAGCAACTCTGAAGCAGTTGTAGGAACAAAAGACAAAGAGTGGTCATTGTGTGCATGTGACAACAATATCACAAATGTATGAGGCACATTTTTCTTCTCAACAGCATGCTGCTTGCCCTCGTGAGACAGGGGAATTAAGTGTCCTAGAGAGGCTGTTCCAGCCCTGTTGCTTTGAGGGGCCTCTGAGCTTTTTCCCCTGGCTGTTCGTGCAGCTGCGGCTGTAAAACCTCCGCCGTCAGCAGCTGATAGTGATCTGTGTTTGCAGTGCAGCATCTGCATAATCAGTATGCATGTCTGAGTTCTCAGGGTAAGCAAGTTCTCTTATTCATACGTGGAGTTTCTGTGGTTTTACCTCACCCACATAGACTTGGTCTGGCCTGGCACACCTCCAAAACTACTCTGGCCACCTTGGAGCTGGTTTGGATTAAGTGTGTGTCGTCCTGAAGAATGCCATATCTGCAGTAATTGTTCATGCTTGAATGAAATTCCGGTTGGGCTCACTGGGGCTCTTATTTATTTATTTTTTATGTTAGAGGCTGAAATGGCCTTGTTAAAGCTCACTTTTGCTATTTAAAAAAAACAACAAATTTTTATTTTTTTTATGTGGCACTACAGCATCTCTTTATGTGTTTCCTGTCTCAACAGTATTGATCACATAGGGTTTATGCAAGGTCATTTATGTTCCTAAATTTATTGACTGCAAAATCAATGTATATTATGCATACTGGACAAAAATTTGGGTTTGCTTTTTAAAAAATATTTTTAAAAGAGCTCTCATATGGTGACCAAGTCTGTATTTATTTTATTATCAAAAGTACAACAAAAGCAGTAATTTGTGAAATAATATTTTAAAATAACTGTTTTATGTTTTAACATTTTAAATTTTAAAATGCAATTTATTCCCGTGATGACAGCTGAATTTTCAGCAGCCATTACTCCAGTCTTCAGTGTCACATGATCCTTCGGAAATCATTCTGATATGCTGATTTATTATCAATGTCGGAAACAGCTACTTAATAATTTTTTGGAACCTGTGATACTTTTTTTTCAGGATTCTTTGATGAATGAAAAGTTAAAAAGAATAGCATTTTTTAAAATATAAATATTTTATAACAATATACACTACCGTTCAAAAGTTCATCCATTTTTTTCTTTCTTTTTTTTGAAAGAAACACTTTTATTCAACAAGGATGTGTTAAATTGATAAAAAAGTGATAGTAAAAACTTATATTATTAGAAAAGACTTCTATTTTGAATAAATGCTGTTCTTTTAAACTTTTTATTCATCAAAGAATCCTGACAAAAAGTATACAAGTAAAAAAAAATATTTATAAATAGCACAACTGTTTATATATGTATAAACAGTATATGTGTAACAGATTTTTCTTTTCTTTTTTTTTTTGCGATCAAAATAAATACATCTGAGCTCTTACGTTCTATTAGGCAACATTCTGATGCACAATTTCATCATCTTGGACAATGTGTTTTCCTTATTTACATTGGAAATATGTTAAGTAGTTGAGTCAAGTTTGCTGAGTTGCTGGGTTTTGCATTTTGTTCTTGAGTTTAGCTTCATTTACTATTACCACGTCTGTATAAAATCTGAATGTTGCGTACTATAGTTGTCCTGATCATCTGATAACTTTTCCTACATTTACAGAATCTTAACAGTAGGCTGTTGATTCAGCTGGGTCATTTGGATATTGCGGTTTGATTTGCTTATTGCCAGTGTTGAGGTCAAAGTGTTTCGTAAACACTGCTTAATTGCTGTGAATGTTATGAGATCACAGAATTGTCATGGCTTGCCTTTTCAAACCGCCTGCACAACAACTTTTATTGAAAAAATCCTCAGCACATGGTTTGCAAGTCTTGACAGGGAAAGCCGTTTAAATGACCATCTCTTTCTATCCCTCACCATGATAAATTATGCAGGAGGAGGATTCACAGTTCTGAGCATCGCAGTGTAATTACCTTCTAAACAAGCTCACAAATGGATATTTCAGGTCCCATAGGGAGGCATTTACATTGGTAATCAAAAGGACAGCAGTTCTGGTAAACACAAACGCTGTGAATCGTTATTTAAATATTCAGATCCGGTCCCTCTCTCCAATCCCCAATTGCCCCCCTGAGCTAGATGAAACAGCTGACCTATTTGTCAGTGACCCCTTACTAGAAAACAACATGTACCCCTAGCATTGAATCCGGGAAGACAGGATTTTCATGGCTTTGTGAGGATAAGTGTGACGTTCTCCAATTTCATGCTGTTATTCAACAGCTGGTGGATCGATGCCAGCTTCACATGCGTCACGTGTAGCTGCAGTCACCTGACCTGAGTGGCGGCATTGTTGGCAGCGATTGCCTGAAGACTGACTGACATTTAACTGAAGAATAACTGTCTGGCCAAATCATCTGCATGTGCCTTATAGGAACAATAGGTCCTCTGTATGTTCTGTTTGCTTAGAATAAACTGTTAGTCACATGAGCGTTTTCATGTTTAGCAGGGTGGGTTTTTTTTATGCTTCAGGCTCTTGAAAGCAGCTTGTAGATGGTCCTGTTGATAGTCCATAGTTATTTCTACAGATTGACAACCAATGGTAACACTTTATTTCAAGGACCAATTTTCACTAATAACTAGTTGCTTACTAGCATGCATATCACTAGCATATTGGCTGTTTATTAGTACTTATAAAGCACATATTAATGCCTTGTTCTGCATGACTATATTTTTTAGATCCCTTAATCATACCCCATACCTAAACTAAACAACTTCCTTACTAACTATTAATAAGCAGTTTATTAGGAGTTTATTGAGGGAAAACTCTTAGTTAATAGTGAATATGTGTTACCCAACCTATTATGCCAAATAAAATACAACTATGTAATACCGCTAGTTGTAAAAGTGTTAACTGTTTTCTTCGGGCTGTGTTTATAGCTTGTTGGCCTGAACTTCGTGTTGGTTTGACCCCTGTTAAAGGATGAAAGAGATGTTTAACTCTGCAGCATTGCAACAAATTCCTCGAGATCAGTACAGACTGACAGTAAACTCTTACAAATATTTCAGCTCTCATCTGGTTTGTTTATGCATCTACTGTAGCAACCAGAATGTATTTACAAACAGATTTTGTGTGATCAGAATTATTATTGTACTATTTGCCTGAGAATTTATATTCTGTGTAAGTTTATCAGTATTATCTTGATAGTAGTCATTGGTTGGTTTGTACTTTCTGTTAAAGGGAATTTCACTTTGCTAATTTATCAGATTATAAAAACGTCAGAGAGACCTGGTAAAACGCAAATATGCTGCCTTTGCTCTTGAGAACATGTATGCTGCCACATGGCCTTGTTTGAGCAGACAGGTGAACACTACAGTTCAAACGTTTGGGTCAGTAAGGTGTTTTTTGTTGTTGTTTTTTTGTTTATGTATATATATATATTAATTAGTAATAATATTTTACAATATTACATTTCTTGACTAAATAAATCAAGCGATTCAACTGATTTCCATTTTGTTGATTGATTTCCAACAATAGTGTCGTGTGAAGTACAAAAGTCTGAGACCACAGAAAATCTAATTTAAACAGAAATATATAGAAATGTTTTGCAAAATTTAAAACAAACAAAAAACTTTCAAAAACTCAAAGTAATTCTAAAATTTAAACATCACAATTTAG
Organism: Sinocyclocheilus anshuiensis; assembly: GCF_001515605.1. Classification (NCBI taxonomy): domain Eukaryota; kingdom Metazoa; phylum Chordata; class Actinopteri; order Cypriniformes; family Cyprinidae; genus Sinocyclocheilus; species Sinocyclocheilus anshuiensis. Next base: position 1,433,360 of record NW_015546123.1, on the reverse strand, counting down.
GCATCAGAGCAAAAGATTAAAGATTAACCTTTAAGTGAGAGTTAGCCTACATAATAGCAAAGGTAATCATAAATGTAAAAACTGTGGAAATGAGTGTGGACAATTAAATATTCAATATCAAAATATAAAAATATCGAACAATACTGATAAATTACATATACAAACATACACACATGTATGTTATGTTACCAATATTTTTTTGGCAGCCCTAATTGTTTTTATTTTTTATTTATGTATTTAGAAAATAGCAAAAATGAAAACAAAAGCACGCACATCAACCTCAAATGGGTGCTTGACTAAAAAACAAGTAGAAAAAATTAAATATAAAGTCGGCAATGCTCGAAGCGTCACACGCTATGCAAAAGTTCTAAATTAGAAAATAGCACAATAAAAGTATTTTTACTGTGGTATCAGACCTCTCAATGTCTCAGTATGTTGTTTTTGTAAGCTCTTAAGGACCTGTACCAGTTATTTGGTTTCTTCCTATCATGTTGGTGCATTTTTTTTTTTTGAGAGAAACAGAAAGAAACATTTTGTGTAGAGAGTGACATGTTCGATTATCTTATCAGTGCACTGATAATGGGCTGAACATGCCCTGTAATAATGGATTGCAGCGTCCTCAAAGAATGCCGGCTGAAATCAGACATGAAATGGACAGGAACCCTGGGCGATTTGTAAACGCCCTGATAGCAGCATAAAAGCACGATTGTCAATATGTCTTCAGACAGCAGTGTTGAGATTACGCTCACTTACAATCTAACATAATGTGCCAAACTTTCACCGTGGAGACATTATGGATGCGATGGGAACCAACCAGGCCCTTTGTGGAACAAACAACGAGTCGTAGTGCATGAGGGCCCTAAAAATACTTCTCCTGCTGTCCTAGTAACTCTTAAGTATTAAACCCAGCCACTTTTGTGGCGTTGTCTGAGTCTAATGACCAAGATGCACTAGCAACTTTTTTGGATCCCGAATAAAAATGTGTGATTTTACCAGTATGTACTGTCTTTCTCGGGAAGGTCTGTACTAACACTATTGGATTCCTAGCACAGTAAAGCCCTATTGTGTTGTCATGCTCCGACAAAATGCTGTAGTCAGGAAAGGATTACTGGGTTCAAAGGTCAACAAGAAAGGATGCACACAAAATAAAACTGAACACCATTCACTTAGGTTTTATTGTACCATGTGTTTTGTTAGTGAATCATTCTGATTAGGTATTAGATATAGACCTTTAACATTTTAAATTTTAAAATGCAATTTATTCCCGTGATGACAGCTGAATTTTCAGCAGCCATTACTCCAGTCTTCAGTGTCACATGATCCTTCGGAAATCATTCTGATATGCTGATTTATTATCAATGTCGGAAACAGCTACTTAATAATTTTTTGGAACCTGTGATACTTTTTTTTCAGGATTCTTTGATGAATGAAAAGTTAAAAAGAATAGCATTTTTTAAAATATAAATATTTTATAACAATATACACTACCGTTCAAAAGTTCATCCATTTTTTTCTTTCTTTTTTTTGAAAGAAACACTTTTATTCAACAAGGATGTGTTAAATTGATAAAAAAGTGATAGTAAAAACTTATATTATTAGAAAAGACTTCTATTTTGAATAAATGCTGTTCTTTTAAACTTTTTATTCATCAAAGAATCCTGACAAAAAGTATAAAAGTAAAAAAAAATATTTATAAATAGCACAACTGTTTATATATGTATAAACAGTATATGTGTAACAGATTTTTCTTTTCTTTTTTTTTTTGCGATCAAAATAAATACATCTGAGCTCTTACGTTCTATTAGGCAACATTCTGATGCACAATTTCATCATCTTGGACAATGTGTTTTCCTTATTTACATTGGAAATATGTTAAGTAGTTGAGTCAAGTTTGCTGAGTTGCTGGGTTTTGCATTTTGTTCTTGAGTTTAGCTTCATTTACTATTACCACGTCTGTATAAAATCTGAATGTTGCGTACTATAGTTGTCCTGATCATCTGATAACTTTTCCTACATTTACAGAATCTTAACAGTAGGCTGTTGATTCAGCTGGGTCATTTGGATATTGCGGTTTGATTTGCTTATTGCCAGTGTTGAGGTCAAAGTGTTTCGTAAACACTGCTTAATTGCTGTGAATGTTATGAGATCACAGAATTGTCATGGCTTGCCTTTTCAAACCGCCTGCACAACAACTTTTATTGAAAAAATCCTCAGCACATGGTTTGCAAGTCTTGACAGGGAAAGCCGTTTAAATGACCATCTCTTTCTATCCCTCACCATGATAAATTATGCAGGAGGAGGATTCACAGTTCTGAGCATCGCAGTGTAATTACCTTCTAAACAAGCTCACAAATGGATATTTCAGGTCCCATAGGGAGGCATTTACATTGGTAATCAAAAGGACAGCAGTTCTGGTAAACACAAACGCTGTGAATCGTTATTTAAATATTCAGATCCGGTCCCTCTCTCCAATCCCCAATTGCCCCCCTGAGCTAGATGAAACAGCTGACCTATTTGTCAGTGACCCCTTACTAGAAAACAACATGTACCCCTAGCATTGAATCCGGGAAGACAGGATTTTCATGGCTTTGTGAGGATAAGTGTGACGTTCTCCAATTTCATGCTGTTATTCAACAGCTGGTGGATCGATGCCAGCTTCACATGCGTCACGTGTAGCTGCAGTCACCTGACCTGAGTGGCGGCATTGTTGGCAGCGATTGCCTGAAGACTGACTGACATTTAACTGAAGAATAACTGTCTGGCCAAATCATCTGCATGTGCCTTATAGGAACAATAGGTCCTCTGTATGTTCTGTTTGCTTAGAATAAACTGTTAGTCACATGAGCGTTTTCATGTTTAGCAGGGTGGGTTTTTTTTATGCTTCAGGCTCTTGAAAGCAGCTTGTAGATGGTCCTGTTGATAGTCCATAGTTATTTCTACAGATTGACAACCAATGGTAACACTTTATTTCAAGGACCAATTTTCACTAATAACTAGTTGCTTACTAGCATGCATATCACTAGCATATTGGCTGTTTATTAGTACTTATAAAGCACATATTAATGCCTTGTTCTGCATGACTATATTTTTTAGATCCCTTAATCATACCCCATACCTAAACTAAACAACTTCCTTACTAACTATTAATAAGCAGTTTATTAGGAGTTTATTGAGGGAAAACTCTTAGTTAATAGTGAATATGTGTTACCCAACCTATTATGCCAAATAAAATACAACTATGTAATACCGCTAGTTGTAAAAGTGTTAACTGTTTTCTTCGGGCTGTGTTTATAGCTTGTTGGCCTGAACTTCGTGTTGGTTTGACCCCTGTTAAAGGATGAAAGAGATGTTTAACTCTGCAGCATTGCAACAAATTCCTCGAGATCAGTACAGACTGACAGTAAACTCTTACAAATATTTCAGCTCTCATCTGGTTTGTTTATGCATCTACTGTAGCAACCAGAATGTATTTACAAACAGATTTTGTGTGATCAGAATTATTATTGTACTATTTGCCTGAGAATTTATATTCTGTGTAAGTTTATCAGTATTATCTTGATAGTAGTCATTGGTTGGTTTGTACTTTCTGTTAAAGGGAATTTCACTTTGCTAATTTATCAGATTATAAAAACGTCAGAGAGACCTGGTAAAACGCAAATATGCTGCCTTTGCTCTTGAGAACATGTATGCTGCCACATGGCCTTGTTTGAGCAGACAGGTGAACACTACAGTTCAAACGTTTGGGTCAGTAAGGTGTTTTTTGTTGTTGTTTTTTTGTTTATGTATATATATATATTAATTAGTAATAATATTTTACAATATTACATTTCTTGACTAAATAAATCAAGCGATTCAACTGATTTCCATTTTGTTGATTGATTTCCAACAATAGTGTCGTGTGAAGTACAAAAGTCTGAGACCACAGAAAATCTAATTTAAACAGAAATATATAGAAATGTTTTGCAAAATTTAAAACAAACAAAAAACTTTCAAAAACTCAAAGTAATTCTAAAATTTAAACATCACAATTTAGGCATCAGAGCAAAAGATTAAAGATTAACCTTTAAGTGAGAGTTAGCCTACATAATAGCAAAGGTAATCATAAATGTAAAAACTGTGGAAATGAGTGTGGACAATTAAATATTCAATATCAAAATATAAAAATATCGAACAATACTGATAAATTACATATACAAACATACACACATGTATGTTATGTTACCAATATTTTTTTGGCAGCCCTAATTGTTTTTATTTTTTATTTATGTATTTAGAAAATAGCAAAAATGAAAACAAAAGCACGCACATCAACCTCAAATGGGTGCTTGACTAAAAAACAAGTAGAAAAAATTAAATATAAAGTCGGCAATGCTCGAAGCGTCACACGCTATGCAAAAGTTCTAAATTAGAAAATAGCACAATAAAAGTATTTTTACTGTGGTATCAGACCTCTCAATGTCTCAGTATGTTGTTTTTGTAAGCTCTTAAGGACCTGTACCAGTTATTTGGTTTCTTCCTATCATGTTGGTGCATTTTTTTTTTTTGAGAGAAACAGAAAGAAACATTTTGTGTAGAGAGTGACATGTTCGATTATCTTATCAGTGCACTGATAATGGGCTGAACATGCCCTGTAATAATGGATTGCAGCGTCCTCAAAGAATGCCGGCTGAAATCAGACATGAAATGGACAGGAACCCTGGGCGATTTGTAAACGCCCTGATAGCAGCATAAAAGCACGATTGTCAATATGTCTTCAGACAGCAGTGTTGAGATTACGCTCACTTACAATCTAACATAATGTGCCAAACTTTCACCGTGGAGACATTATGGATGCGATGGGAACCAACCAGGCCCTTTGTGGAACAAACAACGAGTCGTAGTGCATGAGGGCCCTAAAAATACTTCTCCTGCTGTCCTAGTAACTCTTAAGTATTAAACCCAGCCACTTTTGTGGCGTTGTCTGAGTCTAATGACCAAGATGCACTAGCAACTTTTTTGGATCCCGAATAAAAATGTGTGATTTTACCAGTATGTACTGTCTTTCTCGGGAAGGTCTGTACTAACACTATTGGATTCCTAGCACAGTAAAGCCCTATTGTGTTGTCATGCTCCGACAAAATGCTGTAGTCAGGAAAGGATTACTGGGTTCAAAGGTCAACAAGAAAGGATGCACACAAAATAAAACTGAACACCATTCACTTAGGTTTTATTGTACCATGTGTTTTGTTAGTGAATCATTCTGATTAGGTATTAGATATAGACCATGTGTGTTGTCGTGTAAATGGTGAAAACCATTATGCATTTGCTATGCATTTGCTGTGTTTTTGCTTGTTTTAAACTAGAATTAACCTAAAATCCTAAGTAATGGTTGTGTCATCCGTGCAGAGATGATTACATTTGTTTTAATCTAAAACAAACCTGCTGACAACCTTCTGTCATTAGGTCAACCTATATGTTGGCTGGCTGATGTTTTTTTGTGTTTTGTGAGAGAAGCGATTTGATCAAACATGGCTGAATGTTGATAATAAAATCTGGTTCCCCTGGTGTAGTTTCCAAACCGACAGCGCTGTTTAGCTACAGTATTTTTATTAAGAAACCTGAGCACTTAATAAGTGAGCTGCATAATCCATTTTAATAATACCAATAAAACTTTATGGTTGAACTGTTTTGCTTTTTCTCAGTGTGGCTTCACTTTTACAGAGAGTGAAGTAATGCTGTTTTTGTAAACATAATGATAGTGACTTTTCATTATTAGGCAAGCACTCTTTGTGCTACAGACATGAATAATAGCATTCGTGATACAATTCATTGTTGGGATAGATGTGTTGATACTTTTCTGAGGGACCAAATTAAAAATTTTATGATAAAATGGGCAAAACATCCCATGCCCTTGTTGATTTTGGCCAGTATGTTCCATACAGATGTCTTTCTAGTACTTGGACACAGGTCCCCATCAAACAAAGTATGCCCATATTTTGATACTCTGTTTAAAACTCTTTTGGTTATAAACGGATTATTGTAGGTAAATATCCACCTCATCAAGTGCTCATTTTATTTATTTTAAAATATCCTGTTACCATTTGGTGTGAGAAACTGCTGCAAACAATTCAGTGCGAGAGTAAACTGTCCAAATTAATCAAACTGAATGGCAAACAATTTCAGACCTTCTTGCAAACCCGTTTGACCAATAAGTCAAGTCACCTTTATTTGTATAGCGCTTTATACAATACTGGTTGTGTCAAAGCAGCTTTACAGAGTCAAACAGGAAAATAGTTTGTCAATGATGTAAGAAGACAATAACGGAGTCATTTTTCAGCTAAAGTCAGTTCATTGATGATTCAGTTATGTCATCATCCAGTTCAGTTCTCTTCCAATAGTGTCTGTGCAATCAGTCAAGCGTCCCCAACTAAGCAAGCCAAAGGCGACAGTGGCAAGGAACCAAAACTCCATCGGTGACAGAAATGGAGAAAAAACCTTGGGAGAAACCAGGCTCAGGCGGGGGTCCAGTTCTCCTCTGGCCAGACGAAACCAGCATGGCGTGGTTTAATTCCACTTGCAGAGGACTTGTCTGGTTCCTGTGGTCTTGTGCCGATGGTCGTCGAGGTGATGAGGTCTTCGCAAGGGATCTGTCTCTGGGGCGCATCTAGTTGACGTGGTCTCCGCTGACATTCAGGGCTGTAGAGGTCGTCTCTAGGTGCTGATCCACCATCTGGACTGGATATGGACTGGATCTGGGTGGCTACGGTGACCTCGGAATAAGAATGAAAGAGACTAATAGTAGTGTAGATGCCAATTCTTCTTACGATGTAACAAGTACATCGGATGTTATGGGAAGTGTTCCCGGTTCCGGTTGACCTAATTAATGCAGCCTAACAATCCTTTAACGGATTTGAATTGACTTGACTTGACTTGAAACCGGAAGAGCAAAAGAGTGATCCATTCACAAATCTGGCATTGCTACTTCAGATTCTAAACAGCTGATAGAAAATGCATAACATGGCTGCTTAAATATTATTAGAGAAAATGATTCTCAGGTTGGTGTCAATCCCATTGACACAAAGATTTATAAGTAACATTTTACTGGGGCACAGCAGTATTTCATGAGCCCCAGTAAAAAGGCTCTAGCATATCAGTTATTTTATTATTATTTAGTGCTGTCAATCGATTAAAAATAAATAAATAATCACATTTTTTTCTGAAATTAATCGCGATTAATCCCACCTAACATTAAAGTTTTTAGATATACTTTTATATTGCAATAATTTCACAATCAATCTTCAAAATAATGTAGAAACAACATAAAGACATTATATTTGTAGTATTTGTTTATTAATGGCATCTTTTTTATGACTGAAGGCAAGTATCACTGATACCAATACTACTGATGTCTCTATGAAATGTTTTTTTTTTCTAATATTTAACCATTGACTGTAGCCATTCAACATTACAGTATAATTAAGAGCTATCAATTTTTTTTTTTTCTAATTTTTAACCATTGACTGTAGCCATTCAACATTACAGTATAATTAAGAGCTATCAATTTGAACATTTATTAGACTTTAAAAAATAAAAACTTTTAATTTAAGTGAACTTAAAACAATCTCCACATAAAACCCATTATAATAAATGTCATATTTAGCTACCTGTGCCCTTCAGCAAGTAGGAAATATACAGAAATTGAATAAAGTTATCAAACACTAAATTTGAAATTAAATATAGATGACTCCTTAAAGCTACAAAAGTTATTGATTTCCTGACATTCAGGGCTGTAGAGGTCGTCTCTAGGTGCTGATCCACCATCTGGACTGGATATGGACTGGATCTGGGTGGCTACGGTGACCTCGGAATAAGAATGAAAGAGACTAATAGTAGTGTAGATGCCAATTCTTCTTACGATGTAACAAGTACATCGGATGTTATGGGAAGTGTTCCCGGTTCCGGTTGACCTAATTAATGCAGCCTAACAATCCTTTAACGGATTTGAATTGACTTGACTTGACTTGAAACCGGAAGAGCAAAAGAGTGATCCATTCACAAATCTGGCATTGCTACTTCAGATTCTAAACAGCTGATAGAAAATGCATAACATGGCTGCTTAAATATTATTAGAGAAAATGATTCTCAGGTTGGTGTCAATCCCATTGACACAAAGATTTATAAGTAACATTTTACTGGGGCACAGCAGTATTTCATGAGCCCCAGTAAAAAGGCTCTAGCATATCAGTTATTTTATTATTATTTAGTGCTGTCAATCGATTAAAAATAAATAAATAATCACATTTTTTTCTGAAATTAATCGCGATTAATCCCACCTAACATTAAAGTTTTTAGATATACTTTTATATTGCAATAATTTCACAATCAATCTTCAAAATAATGTAGAAACAACATAAAGACATTATATTTGTAGTATTTGTTTATTAATGGCATCTTTTTTATGACTGAAGGCAAGTATCACTGATACCAATACTACTGATGTCTCTATGAAATGTTTTTTTTTTCTAATATTTAACCATTGACTGTAGCCATTCAACATTACAGTATAATTAAGAGCTATCAATTTGAACATTTATTAGACTTTAAAAAATAAAAACTTTTAATTTAAGTGAACTTAAAACAATCTCCACATAAAACCCATTATAATAAATGTCATATTTAGCTACCTGTGCCCTTCAGCAAGTAGGAAATATACAGAAATTGAATAAAGTTATCAAACACTAAATTTGAAATTAAATATAGATGACTCCTTAAAGCTACAAAAGTTATTGATTTCCTCTTTTTTTTTCTTTAACAGACATCGCAGGAACTGCATTATTACGTTATTTTTGCTGCTATTACTTTTAAGAGCTGCAGCTGTTGAACATGATGTGGATCTGACACGCATCGTATTTTCTCACAACTCTTGACCTTTTCTGACTTGCTTGAATATGATATGATATAGGCTACAGCGCGCCACCACATTTGTGCGTGCAATTGAAGAGCATGTGCTACGAGCACAGTATAATGACTGACAGGACAGGAAACTTTTTACTGACATGGCCTGACAACATCTCATCTGACCGCAGTTCACTGTTATTCTACTGAAGCTCCCTCATCACCTGTACCTTTTCCACGTTTGTTTGACTCACGCCTGGTGCTGACGTGAAGTTGGAGTGAGTGGCTGAAAATGTATCATGTCTCATGTATGGTGTGGTCATAAAATAGCTCTGCGTCTAAATAAATGCAATTCTTGTCAAGAAAAAAGAGACAGAAGCAGCAGTTGTGAGTGGGGTGGCCAACCCTAGCTCCGACCCTGCATTAATTGCGTTAAATATTTTGTGTGCGCGTTCATTTTAACAGCAACATTATTATTATTATTATTATTATTATTGTTTTATTTTTATTTTTTGGCTGTGATAAAAAGGGCAAAACATCTCATTCCATTTTTGTCTTTGGCCAGTAAGTAGGTGCTATATTAGTTATTTGCCACTAGTTATTGGACTTTCTTTCTTTGTCGTTCTTTCAATAAATTTTATATTTTATGTCTCCCCACCAACAAGTAAGCTCTATATGATGGTGAATTTTACATGGGCAATCACCAGTCATTTTCTTAAGGATATGTGTAATTATTTTATGTGCATTGTTTACCTTCAGTGGTGGGGAATCCACTCTGATTTCTGCTTTTATTAGAGGCCATTTCTCGTCTGCTCCCACACGAAAAAGCCCAGTGAGCGGCAGAGCATTGAATACCACCTCTTTTATACTGACTCATCTGTTCCTCTCTCTCTTCACACTCTTGAGGTGAGTCTGCAGTGGGTTTCTTTTACGTGCCTGTGATCTTTCCTGCTCTGCTGACACCCTTGCCTGCCCCATATTCAGTTCTTACTCTAAGTGAGAGCTGCTTTGGTGCTGGCATGAGGCAGACCTCTTTGGCATTATTCAGGCCTGTTGGCTGTGCCAGGCGTAGTTTGGCTGTGTGCATCTGGTTTCCAGAAGGTTGCTAGTATTATGGTCTGGCTTGGATTTCTGGTTCTCACAGGATTTAGTGTTTATTTTTGCCTGCCCCACTAGTCTGCTACCTCTGTGTTTTGCATGTATGTTTATTTGTGAATTAATTTGAGTGAATTGCACGTACACACATATAGTTACACAACAACTCTGTAAACCTGAGGTAGCATCCACTGTTTCTTTACCCTGACGCATCCTCTTCTGCTCTTGCTGTGAAGCAGCCTGCAGAGATTTCATATTTCATTTGATGATTTCGTTGCACAAATCACGCAAGCCTGAAATTGATATTGTGGTGGAAGTTTCTTAAAAAGATCACAAGGTTTGTTGGATTAATATATACATTAATGGGTGACTTGTTCTTGTACCTTCCTGTTCTTGACTTTTAGATTGCGCAGATTTAAGCCGTGCACTTCTCAGAATATACTATTATTTCTATATACTATGATTTCTAGTCACAAATTGAGTATAGACTTGTTCCAATCTTCCCAAATGTGATCTGTTATGATCTTTGTGGGTATACACATACATATAAACAGCGGTTTTAATTAGGGCTGCACGATAAATATCGCATGATATTTAATGCGCATCTCGTCAGTAAAGCCGGTTCTGTAATCAGCGGAAAATCTCTACACGTGCATGCTGTCACGTGGAGCAGCATTTACTACACAGAGCCGTTGTTCACAGACAAGCTGCGCAAAACATGCACAAAATATGATCGTGGTTTTGCGCAGCTTGTCTGTGAACAACGGCTCTGTGTAGTAAATGCTGCTCCACGTGAAAGCACGCACGTGTGGAGATTTACCGCTGATTACAGAACCGGCTTTACTGACGAGATGCGCATTAAATATCGTGCGATATTTATCGTGCAGCCCTAGTTTTAATCATGGTTTTATTTGGTGACTGGACACTTTGTAGAAGCACAGTGAAATAATTTGTTTTCTAATCTCTTTATTTCTTAATCGTTTTCCAGAATCATCTGTTTTTTTTTTCTTTAGCTAGCATACATGTTCATATTTTTCAGAAACTGCTTATCTTTCTAAACTACAATAAATTAATAAACGGTAGTGGCTTTTCTTTGTTTATCATATACTTGTTTAATGAATTGAGGTTATCATCTATGAAAGGCTGATTATAATCTCTGTTATCAAGGTTAATTTAACCTTTAACTTGACCTCTAGTTCAGGGGATTAAAGGTATCCATAGCCTTGTTTTGGATTGAAAGTAGACTCAGATACTGCAAACCTGATCACAAAGCAGATTTAGAAAAGTGTACCTTAGTAAAAACCAACTAAGATGATTGTGGCAAAACAGCACAACATATTGTGTAGCTTTTTAATTATTATTTTCTTCCTTTTTAAATCATACTAATAATGCTTGATTCTTGAGAAACCTTTGGCAGGTTGCTTGGCATTAGGGGCTGGTGACCAGGAGGGTTTTGGTATTAAAATTATGACAAACAAGAAAATGAAATGAAACTGTTGTGGGGCTTTAAATGGCTGGTTAGAAACTATGCTAGTAGTAGTTGACAGGTTGTATTTCCTGTGTGAGATCACTATGCAACATCCGCTGGCTCTGTGAGATCATTGAGTTCATGTCTTCTTTCCAGCTTGAAGTTCTTCATAAAAAAAGTAGAAAAATAGAGGATTAAATATTCATTTTTATGAATTCACTTTTAAAATATTTACCATTTTTGATAGGTTTTTAGTTCATGTACAAGAACCCTGTGAGAACAACTGAGTGAAATCTGCTTATGACAGTAATATCCTTTTTTTGTTGTTTCTTTGTAGGATGAAAGAAAAATATTGAGGATGTGAGCAGTCCCTTCACCTTTAAAAGTTATCTTCAAAATGGAGCTTGTTCTTTGTCCTAAGTTTCAGTCTGAGGTAAATCACCCTACACAGTGGTGCTGTCATGAACCTACACTATTTCTGTCCCCTTGGAGAAAACATTGATATCTCATCATAGAATGTGATCCTCTGTTCGGCATTCAATTACAAGAAACCTCAGGTCCCTCAGCAGAAAGTCAAGAAACAAAGAGTGAAAGTAGTAGGTAGAACAGATGAACGGGGACTTGCTGGAGCCTAGTTCTTCAAAAATACCCAGCGTTTCCTGTGCTGTCCTTCACACATCTAAAACCTCAGCACTTCTGAGAATTACCGCCACACTCTTTTTATAAGGAATTAACCCCTCTGACACCTCAAGAAAGACTAGGGGTTTCCTTTTTGCGCTCTAATGCAGTGCTATTTATAAAGCTGAAAGTGTCATACATAGAATTTCATAATCGACTAGTTAGTAGGTTGTCTGAACAACTAGTCAACTAGTTGGTCTTTTATAAAAAGCCCTATATAATTAGACTTAGGGTCATATCCACCAAACACCGATCAGACACATTTCTTAGGGTGTGTTTACACAGGATGCATGTTGTTGAAAAACAGAATGTAACAATTCAGGGGTCTTGCTTTTTTATTTTGTTATTTTAGTTACTTTTTAACTCTGCATTTTATAACAACATGTCAATTTAAAATTAATGCACATGGCGTGAGATGCAGAAAACCCATGTAAGATGCAATGCAACAGATAAAGACATACAACTATAGAAACATATAGCCTTTTTAAAAATGTGTAGTTTGGAATTGTAATGCAGTTTTTGGTCTATTTTTAAGTGTATTTATTTATTTTCTGAATATTTGCTTTTATTTAGTTAGGGGGGAAAAGTTACTTATAGACCTCAGTAATTGATTAATTGACCCTTAACAGGGAGTTTGATTGACAGGCGATCTGACCAATCATAACTCAGAATTTGCTGTTTTGTCTGACATACAAACCAGAGAGGAGAGTAGATTAACGTCTTGTCTGTCGGTGCATTGTCAGTGTCGTCTTTGCTCCGCAATGTATTTTTTCACTGCGTGAGAACATGATGTGTGGCATTAGAGCACCATGGCTTGTCGGACTTAGCAACAGTAAAGAAGGGGGGTGAGTCTTTGTGTGGGGTCATTTGACCCATCTGACCCGTGCCTAGTGTGTTTGTGTGTAGTGTCTATCAGACAGAACAGAGAGGTGGATGGCCTGTGCTTATTTGGGAGACAAAAACAGGAAGTGCTTCCCACCCAGATGTGAACAGTAATGAGCGGCAGAGATAGGTGAGACAGAAGAGTTTTGTACAGATCGATGTTGGAGTTATCTCGCCAACAGAAAGCACTTCTCTTTTCTGTGCTGACAGGTCTGTTGTAATCTCAGTCAGACTGAGCTGCTGGGTAACAGCCATGGCTCTTTCCTGAGAAGCCAATCTCAGTGCTCCTCCAGCACAGACAAACCCAGATACCAGCAAATACTCGCTTTATCGCTCAGTTCAAGCAGGAATCTGTTGGGAAATAACGGCTGATGTTAAGAAATAACTGGAAGTCCCTGTTTTGTCGAGGCTTAGATTGGTGTTGTTTTTGAGAGTTGGGTATATAGATGGTGTCTTTGTTGAACAGGACTGATCCTCATGCTTCATCGTACTGAAATATTAAAGGGATGTGACACTGTCAGTATTTTAAAGGTATAAATTATTTAAGTGTCCTTGAACATTGCTTTGTGTACCTAGTGAGATTATTTTGGCATCGGGATCTTGTACGTTTTCTACTTCTATACCCATTTAATCACTGTAGTAAATGGTAATTTGACCTGTCGGGGTCATTATCAGTCATTCTGATTTCCTGCCAGTTTTGTTGCTGTGCATCTGCTCCATAAATGACAGGGAAGGCCAAATTGAGCTAAGTAGACTTGTCCTCTGTGCAAGCCATGGACAAAAGACAAGGTCACATTCCTTTTTAAGATTAAACACAGCATCAGCAGTGCATGGATATTGAGGTCCAGCATACAGTATTAAAAATCAGGGTTGGAACAAACTGGACACTGAATGGAAACTTTCAGAGTCAACCTTGATTTCAGAAACTGTGTATATCGTACTAAGTGAATTAAGTAGTTTATTTTTTTTAAATCAAAATTAACAGAAAAGGGAGAAATGCTCATCTATCATGATCCACAGCCTTTTTTGACAAAGGAAAGTTTTGTTTATCTCTATTTTACTCTGTTGCTTTTTATTCGACTCAGTAATATATTTTCCAATATGCAAGCTGCTTTTATTTTTTACATAGGGATTAAGGGCCCATTCACATCAAGAACAATAATTCACACTAAGAATAATAACTGTAACTGTTAAATTTTATTAGTCGTTCTAATCCTATGCAGATTATATATGATACCATATCCACAACTATAATGATACCATATACGAATAAACATATTGAACCATACAAACATTGACAGCCAGTCAGAATCCACTCAACTTTAAACAGCTCAAGTATGAAAGCCGCAGATTATATAAGCTCAGTGCATGTTTTTAATAAACAGAATGTTGTTGTGCATTGGTGCAGACACTAGTTATCATTAGAGTTAACTTTATAGTTATCATTCTTGGTGTGAATGGGCCTTTATACTGCCAAGTTCCAAAAAGTCCTAAATAGCACCACTGAAGAATCATAAAAGTAATCCATACAACATTATATTTCAAATTTTCTATAGACCCACAGTAGCTTTGTATGCAAAAAAAAAGGCCCAAAATTTAAGTCGTTGTGTCACTGATAAATTTAACCCTAACTCTCCACCATAGCTGTCCAATCAAATTCAGTTTGTTTAGCGAAAACAATGCCACCTTAAGATGGCATTTTAAAAAAACCTGACCGATATTGAGATTTAAAACCTACATTAGAGTGAAAAACTCTACTTAAATTTTAGTTTGTTTCCAACAAAAAACGGACTTATGGCTTCAGAACACTTAATATATTACATAGAATACATGATACAAGTCGTAGAAATTTTTTTTTTTTTCGTAACATGGAAATATAAATCACCTTCCCCTTGTATGGAAAAAAGCAGCTTTGACATGGCCAAACATAAACTGAATCTAATTTTTCACAGAATAAAGAAACTACAGGGGTTAGAACAACATGAGGGTGAGTAAATGACTGCACTGTTTTCACATTTGTGGAAACTTTCCCATTAATTTGCTAAATGTGACCACTTTCACAACAACTGTGACTGTAATGTGCCGTCTTTGAGGTTTTCTCACATGGAGCCTACCTGTTCTCTTTCTCCATAGTTGACACATGCTTGCTTAAGAAGACTAAACATGATGGAGTCCTCCTTTAGTGGAAACCACCTCCTCTCTCACAGTGTCCATTGGAAACAACTGGGAGAGGAAGTCAATATTTTGATAGGAGGATGTGTTTGGGTGCCAGGGTTTGGATGTGGTCAGACCTCTGTTGTTGTTTACTTGCTGTGGGAAATCACTCTCGCGAGTCGCGACGGACACGGCTCTCTGACTTGTGGTTTCTGCTGCTTGGGTCCAACAGTATCTCTCCATTTGTGAGATAGAGAGGGTTATGTAATCCGTGATAAATGAAATAGCCGTTTAGTTGGAATGCTGAGAAGGCCTAGTACTTTCCTTGACAGTTGCAATGACCTTGCTTGTCTGAAAGAATGTTTAAAAAAAAGGACGTAAGCTACAAAATAGTTAAGATAATGAAGTGCATGTCAGCACATACAGACTTTGGAAAAACTAAAAGGCAGGGGAAAAAAAAGTAAAAGAAAGAGAAGCACATGGTGGGAGAGAAAGGGAGTAGAAAGAAAAAAAATGTTGGATCGCACCTCCCTCACTAATTCGTTCCTGTCACGGTTCTCCCCCCATTGTGGATTGTTGTTATGGGAACAACCAAAAATCCAGTTATGGAAGCGGTAACAACGCTGTGTGTGGTTGTGAATTATGTGAATTTTAATGATGTAAGACAATCTATTGCACACCATGAACATTTTAAGGGATTTTCATGCAGCCTGATATATTTTCCAGCTCAAAATCTTTAGTTGATTTGGCCTTAGTTCAATAATAAAGATAAATTACTGTAGTGTCTGAGTTGTAGTGATCCATAACTACATAGGCTACATTTTTAAGCTGCTGAATCCATGTCAATCCCCCTCTCTGACATAATTCGACTGAGAGCACGAGCCCGAAGCAAAGAAGTTGAAGTCTTCTGTAGGGAAATCTCTTGCTTACTGTGGAACCTGAGCAACAGCGTCTGCGCTACAGCTGTGCCGTAATGTACTACAAAATATTCTGTGGTCCTGGAGCATTTCAGGTCAGCGCTGTGATTAGCACACAAACATGGAGTAATGTCTCAAGGCCGAAATGAAAATAAACATGATCAGGATCAGTTACTGCAAGAGAACATCTCTTGACTGTCTTTTTCAGTACAGACTCTGCTAACCAGACGCTGTGGTCGATTGGACTTTCTGTATATTCTGTCAAATGACAGAGTGAAGTTCTAGGAAAAATCATTTTAGGAAAAACGTAAATATGGAGCGCACTCTTCACTCTGGGAGAATGTTTATTCCCTCCTCTTTAGTTGTTTCTGTTTCCACTTCACTTTCTGCTACTTCTCGCTGTCTGCCTTAAATGCGATAGTACAGCCTGTACAGGTTTTCTTCTTTAGCCAGACATTTAAACTGTTCAGAGACTTTGTTGCGTTTGTCCTGACGTACAGAGCTGTTTGTTCACAAAGGTCAGGATGATGTCATTAAATGGTCTGATTTGTAGTATTCATGAATGAGACTGATGTGAGTGGTTTTCTCAGTTTTTTTGTATATCTGTTAGTTGTGATTGGCCCTTTTGTAAAGCGGTTAAATAAGCAGAGACCGTCTCAATAAAGCCTATAGTAATACTTGTGATAATTCCCACCTTTGGCCTTAAGCCAGTGTGCTCAAACTTTTTAATTGAGTTTCTCTGATCTGCTACACAAATGAAGAAATCTCCATTTCACTGTCCTTTTTTCCATATTACCAGGCATTTCCTCTTTATCATGTACTGGAGATATATGTGATGTTACAGTTTATAGATTAGAAACTCATTTACGCTGGCCTTTACCCAAATTTGGATTATATTTATGCACTTCCTTTAACACTGTCTGATGTTTTGTTCTGCTGTCTGACAGTAATCACATAAAGTGCAGCTGGTCATCCATCATTCCTAAATTACATGATTCTGTATTAGGGAATACAGGCTTCTTTTTTTATATTTTTACTCAATCCTCACATTGTACTTTTAGGTCTCTCTCTCTCTCTCTCTCTCTCTCTC
>NW_015546123.1:1414789-1415903 GCF_001515605.1 Sinocyclocheilus anshuiensis | reverse complement strand
GGGCATTTTATATATATATATATATATATATATATATATATATATATAAATATATATTAACAGGTTAATATTATTATATAACAGGTGTCCCTGCTCTGTTTTTCTCTCCATCTCATGGGGGGTTTTGAAGGGTTTGTTTAAGCACAGAATGCACCGTTTAACCCCAGATGAACTCGGTGTATTGTAGTATTAACATGCATATTTATCTGTGAATTCATTTAAAAGTCTGTGATAATGCCCTTATGTTTTAATGATTAGGTGACTGTAGATATATAGTGAGATGGTTTAAGTGGGACTAGCCATCCTCTTGGGCTGAGGATTTTCTTGTGGATCCTCCATAAAGCCCAGGTTAATGGAATTGCTTCAGATCTGGTTTTGGGGATTGAGATGTTTAGATTAATGTGAGTGCCGGGGATGATGGGAGAGCAGGATGCTGCTAGTGCTCTCTAATAACACTATGAGGGGTGGGGCTCAATACAGGGCATGCCCAATCTGGCTAGACTGTTTCGTCAGTGGATTCTCTCATAATCCTCTTTCTCTGACTGCCACCATGACCATGTGACCACCTCTGTAACAGAAACCATGAAACTCAGACAGCAAGGCAGCTTTATGAACTGTAAACAAACTGGCATGCATTGTGAATGATTAAATAAATGCAGATCGGCCCAGCCAGGTTGACGCACTACGCCAGACAGCATGACCGGACTGGACTGGACTTGAACTGTGTTTAGGCAGCATGAAGTAGGGAACACGAGGCACTTACCCGACAGTAACATCCCGCTGAAGCCATTAGGCAAACTACCATCAACAGCACTCAAATCATAGCGCTGATGTCACCAGAGATGTTAAATAGATCAGGAGCACCTGTGTGTGCCACATATTGCTCACAAAAGAAGATTGCATGCTTGTGAATTGGTGTTAAATTGGTCTAATGGTGGTAAAGGCTTAAGTCTTCAGGAGTCTTCAGAAAGGGGTCAACCAAGTATTTTTGCATATATATGTATACATATACATATATATTGTCATTATTGTTAACATTCATAACAGGTCTCCATGCTCTGTTTTTCTCCGTTTTCCTCTGTTTTGAAGGGTTTGTTTAAGCACAGTATGCCCC
>NW_015546123.1:1390423-1406204 GCF_001515605.1 Sinocyclocheilus anshuiensis | reverse complement strand
GGGCATTTTATATATATATATATATATATATATATATATATATATATAAATATATATTAACAGGTTAATATTATTATATAACAGGTGTCCCTGCTCTGTTTTTCTCTCCATCTCATGGGGGGTTTTGAAGGGTTTGTTTAAGCACAGAATGCACCGTTTAACCCCAGATGAACTCGGTGTATTGTAGTATTAACATGCATATTTATCTGTGAATTCATTTAAAAGTCTGTGATAATGCCCTTATGTTTTAATGATTAGGTGACTGTAGATATATAGTGAGATGGTTTAAGTGGGACTAGCCATCCTCTTGGGCTGAGGATTTTCTTGTGGATCCTCCATAAAGCCCAGGTTAATGGAATTGCTTCAGATCTGGTTTTGGGGATTGAGATGTTTAGATTAATGTGAGTGCCGGGGATGATGGGAGAGCAGGATGCTGCTAGTGCTCTCTAATAACACTATGAGGGGTGGGGCTCAATACAGGGCATGCCCAATCTGGCTAGACTGTTTCGTCAGTGGATTCTCTCATAATCCTCTTTCTCTGACTGCCACCATGACCATGTGACCACCTCTGTAACAGAAACCATGAAACTCAGACAGCAAGGCAGCTTTATGAACTGTAAACAAACTGGCATGCATTGTGAATGATTAAATAAATGCAGATCGGCCCAGCCAGGTTGACATTTGAAGAGCAGTTCTCTAAATATTTCCACCCTCTTGTTTAAATGTCATGTGTTTCCTCTTTTACAGTGAAGAGGTTGTGTATCAGTTATCCGGACCCTCTGCTGGAGGATTCAAATTGGACCGAATTCCTTTGTAAATTGCTCTCTCACCTCTATTGTGGGACATTTTGTACTTCATTGCTTCTGGGTGGTCCTGTCACTGAGGTATGGTTTTCAGTGCTCACTCTTAAATGGGTAGTTCACCCAAAAATGAAAATGAACCCATAATTTACTCACCCTCAAGACATCCTAGGTGTATATGACTTTCTTCTTTCAGATGAATACAATTAGTTATATTAAAAAATGTCCTGGCTCTTCCAAGCTTAATAATAGCAGTGAATGGGTGTTGAGATTCAATAGTCCAATAGAAGTTCAATGAACTGCGTCCATCCCTCATAAAAAAAAGTGCTCCACATGACACTAGCAGTTTAATAAAGGCCTCCTGAAGCGAATCGATGAGTTTTTGTAAGAAAAATTGTAAAACTTTATAAGCTGTAATCTCTAGCTTCCGCTGACTGTCGTACACACGTTCACAAGAGAGTGGCGTTCCAGTGGAGGATGTAGGCATAGCGTAAGCTCCGGTGAGAAGTGATGAACGCAGAAGCTGAGAGGAGAGAGCAAAACAAAACACCAGTCACGAATTAGTACAAACTGAGGATTTGTAAAGAAAAATGTTGGAAGATTTCGATTTAAGCCAAGAGGAAACTGGTTTTCCTTAGCTGTAAACAAAACTTGGTTCTTGCAAGACTAGCATATTCTCACAGGAGATTACGCTACGTCTACATCCTACGTCATCCGGCTGAAATGCCACTCTCTTTTTTTATGATGGATGGATGGAGTTTATTGGACTTCTATTGGACTATTGGATCACCCATTCACTGCCATTATAAAGCTTGGAAGAGCCAGGCCATTTTTAAATATAACTCCGATTGTATTCATCTGAAAGAAGAAAGTTATATACACCTAGAATGGCTTGAGGGTGAGTAAATGATGGGGTAATTTTCATTTTTGGGTGAACTATCCCTTTAATGCCAACTTTCTCACAACTCGTACTGTATTTCACCATTAAATGCAGTATTACTGGTTAGACATCCTTCAAGGGGCTCCCGGATTCAACCGGCACAGGCAGCCTGTGTGTATTTGTTTTGTGCCATGCACATTATGCAAAAAGACAAGCTGTTATGTAAACATTTCTTAATTCTATACAGTTTCTATTCAATTTCTTTTTCTTATCTCTTTTTGCTTCGATTTCCCTTCCCCCTCACTAACACTGTGTGTTCTTTATCTAAGGGCAGCAGGCCAGGCACATGTGTACCAGCTCTCTGAAGAAGGCCAGTTTAGTGGAAACTAGCAAGCAAACACTCTGAAAAGGACATACGCTCCCTCAATGTCAGCAAATATTTGGTCACAATTTCAAAGGGACGTGACAGTCATTTGAACTATTAGAGCAGGTGAATGCGTAAGTTTGCGGTTTAAGATCAGTGTGATTAACTGAATGATCAGGGTTTTCATGGCCATTTATTCTGATCTTTTTACTAATAATGATGTACAGTCTTTGCATAAGGCCAATGTGGCAATGTATTTCTGGAGACAGTCTGATGTAATGTCACAACGTGCTGCTGCCACCTGTAAGACCAGCTGTGCTGATGGCTCAGAGTAATGGACAAATGAGGGTGCTGAAGGGAATGTTGATGCATTGAATGAAGTGTAATTAGAAAGATGGATTGTCACTTAAGCATTTATAGCTTCTGTTCAGCTCTTCCTGTCCCTGAAGTGTTCTGAAATCACCCCTCTAGATCAGCCTCTGCGGAGTGTTATAAAATAGATGGTGAAATATAGTTCTGCAACTTGTTCCCACTAAAGGCTTAGTTAATAGAGAACAGTACACCAAGCACATTTATTGGGGTGTAGTAAGTGAGTTTATGGCCATTACTGAAGTTTTTGTATGCATTATTTGTCAGAATGATTTCTGAAGGATCATGTGACATGGAAGATTGGAGTAACGATGCTGAAAATTCAGCTATACCATTACAGCAATAAATTACATTTTAAAATAT
The DNA here is from genome assembly GCF_001515605.1 of Sinocyclocheilus anshuiensis. Taxonomy (NCBI): domain Eukaryota; kingdom Metazoa; phylum Chordata; class Actinopteri; order Cypriniformes; family Cyprinidae; genus Sinocyclocheilus; species Sinocyclocheilus anshuiensis. Next base: position 1,403,428 of record NW_015546123.1, on the reverse strand, counting down.
GTTCTTTGCTATCTTTTTGTTCAAATAAATGCAGGCTTGTTGAACATAAGAGACTTATTTCTCAAAATCTTACTGACCCCAAACTTTTGAGCATCATTGTATATACAGTAATGCAACAGAAAAACAATTAGTACAAGATGTGAAATGTGATTGGCATTGCATTGCAGGAAAATGCACAAAACTTGATGTCTTTGCACAAAAACCCACTTATCATATTACTGTCTGAAGCAATACATTGCGAAATGTTTGCAATCCATAATCCAAGATTTGGCTGAATGAGGGTTCATCACAGGGTTAGCAGGGTGCCGGCAGAGTCATGACTATGTACTTTTTTTCTGGCACCTTGATCCTTCTGGATTGCTTGACATTGCATCATTTATCTGTGCCCCGTGTGTTTAGTGTAGTGAAAGTGCATCAGAGTGAGGGAGAGCAAGGAAATCCCCTTCTGCCATGTGGGATATGAACAAAGAGTCCAGTTTAGCTCAAACTCCCTCTCTTTTGCCTTCCAGCGCGAGAGGTCCCGCCGCACACAACTGCCGGCATTTACACTCCGTCCTCTCTCACTGCACACCTTCCTGTGGAGATTGGCTCACTTCGATTCCTCTAAGATGAATGTCTCTTTGAACCTCTTGTGGCATTTGAGTGAACTGCAGTTACAGGTTCCAGCTCTGGTGATTCATCGAATGGGAACTTCAGAGGAATTTGCTGCATCACAGACCAAATCTGTTCAGGTTTTCATGTGTACACAACATTCCTTTGATGTGACCAACAAGAGTATAAAAATGATGTCTCTTGAGAGAGATCCAGAGAGACTATTGGTCTTTCTGTTTATCCATCATCTTAGGCTCACTTTCACAGTCTCTCCACCACTGTTGTTTCATACAATGATTTGTATGAATAATTTATGCCACATTGCTTCGCTGTCATTAAAGGTGACCTTGGTTAATTATTGATCAGGTCAGATGATTTCAGTCCTGACCTCTAGGTTCTCGTCTACCGCTCGGCTCAGATTTCATATCTACGCTCTTCCTCTTTGTATTCCTGGAGACCCTCATATGATGAATTACTGTCTATTGTTATTGCTGGGGGAGTGTTGGTGCATTTACAGAGACGTGAAATGTAAAATTACAAATGTAACCCCAACGCCAAGACTATTACTTTGTTTTAATGAAATATGTAAGAGGTAATGTATAAGTCAGTTGGTCATCACTGAATAAACCCTGACAGGGTGATCAGGTTGAGCCCCTGAACGGGTTTATTTGTTTTTTGTTACACTGATCGTCTGACTATTACCCTGCTACTTGTCAAATAGATACATAAATGGACTTGAAATGTTGTTTTTTGTTATGTTTTTATGTGAGAAGAGAGCATGTGATTGACGGAGTATAACAAGGCAATGTATAATAATAATACAGTTTAGCAGCTATTATAAAAAAAAAAATGCTGTTTTCAACATTAATAAATTATTTCTGAAGGATCATGTGACGCTTAATATTGGAGTTATGCCTGCAGAAAATTCAACACTGCCATCACAAAGGAATAAATTTCATTTTACAATATATTAAAAATGAACAATTATTTTAAGTTGTAATATTTCACAATACAGTTTTGAGGATTTGTTATAATGTGAGAAGAAAGAGACCACGGATTGATTGAAAAGACATTAGAATCAAGCAGAAAATCGGATTAGTTGATGGGTACATCAGAATGGGCTCTGTATCTGACATGCAGACTGATGACCTGCTGAATGTTGGTCCACTGAATGAAAAGGATGGGAGGAACGTCATCTTGACCTTTCGAAGGCACTCCCTCATCGCTATGGCCCTTTGGCCTGAATGCTTTAATAAGCCCTCATGAAATTAACCCTTAATGTGTGCCAGTGTGCTGACTCAACAGCCGTCGCGCGGGTCAATCTGAGTTTGATTATTCTGGCCCTGGCTGCCCCAAGCTGAGGTTGAGTCGGGTCAGGAATGAAGCACCTGTCACTTGTATATAATTTGCAAGAGAATGATAAATGTGGCTGTAATGGCTAAACCACTACAGAATTAGCTCCAATGATGAGCACGTAATGACCTCATGATTTACGATAGGTGTTTGCCTAGTGTTGTGTTACATTAGCGTGCTTGTTTGGGCTTCAGCAGCCTGTAAAGTTCACATGGTCACACCGTAGCACCTCAACCCCTGTTAAAGCACTTGTCACTGAAGTTATAGCAGCAGAGGGATGCTTTTACATCTCTCTCTGTTCACAGACCTGTAGTGGAGTGGAGGCAGTGAGAATGTCCTGACAGTCTGAGGCACACTGACTCTCTGGGGTGACCAGACGGCTCCTGCTGACTCAGCACCAATCACCAATGTCCTCCTCCCCTCGCTCAGTGATGTCTGACGGCATTCAGAGAAACTGAATGAAAACTCTTCTGATTGAGGCTTGGATAAACAGTCTTCAAAGAGCATTGAAGATAAATGTTTTTCTCACTCAAAGTAATTTTCTATAATTGAAAGAAGTGTATTTTCAGAGTAGAATTTATATTATATTTTTACATTTCTACTTGTATATTGTGCATTTATTTTATTCTTTTGTTTTATTTTTAGGATGTAATTCTGAAATATTGAGTATATATTATAAATTATTTTAATATACTTTAATAATGTGTGTTACTGTTTTAATACTAAAATATTTTAAACTAATATGTAATATGTGAAGTTTTTTCTATAAGAAAGTATTTAAAACTGAATAGAATAAAATATATAATAAATATAAAACAATGAGATAACGGAATACTTCATAATTTTAATTTTATCTCATTGTTTATAATATATATATACTGTATATAAAGCTGAAGTTATAGAGCATGGAAATTGCTCTTGGGTTCAGATCACATACTATTCAGATACTGATTAAATTAATACCTTGGATTCGCTGTATGCTTTTGATAAAAGTGTCTGAAAATTGATTAAAAGCACGTTGTGTGGAGGTGAATTTGGAGGAAGAATAAACGTTTTGAATTGAAAAACGGATTAATCTGATCCCTTGGTTTGCCATATCGCCATTCAATACTTGTAGATCACAGAGTATAGATTTAAATATAGATTCCATATAAAGTACATGGTAGGTTAATGGCTTTCTGATTGGGATTTTCCTTCAAGCTGTTTCACGAATCACAAGACTCTCCAGGCAGCACCAGGATCCTGAATGAGAGCAATACCAGCTTCACATGCCAATGTTTGATCATTGACCACAGGTTGATTTTTGTATAATCTTCAACACAAGAGTGCAGTACCTAATAAAACCCCCAACACCCTGTAGGATGCTGTGATGTTCAAGAAGAATGAAAGCTCGCCTTTTTTCTTCTGTAGAGTGAATTGTTCCTGAGGCTTGCTGAAAGAATACAGATGCATTAAACATATAGGTCATGCAGTCGTTTATATTCAGCAGTGACTCTTTGAGGAAGATGAAAACTGATCGATACTGGTGTAAACCCTCAGAGACAATGCTGTGTGTTTCAGAAAAGAGAAAAAAAGGTCTTATGGAGAGGACACAAGGAGGTGACTGTTGTCAGATGGGCTCTTACATCCCCATGAGAACAGCAAGGATTTATTAGCCCTGCTTTAAGCACGCAAACTGGTTCGATGTTCTCAAGGTCATTTTCTCCCTTCTAGCCCTCAGATTTGTTTGCAGATCAGCTAAATAAAAATGCAGTAGCCAGCGCTTTCACATCGACATAGTTCCCCCTTTAAATTTCCCCAGTTGCCCCCAAAAAAATGAAAATTAAAAAAAATGACTGGTCACTAGGTGGTATGAATCCACTGGGACGTAAAACTCCAGTTTCTAAGCCCCTTCAGCCCCGAGAGCCCATCATTTATCTAACATGTCTGGGAGGATGTGGAGCACCTGAGCCAGTTAGTCAGGATGTGATGGATCACCGTACCTTCTGCCTCAGCTGTTTCCTGCTGATCCTGTCCCTGATCCCTCCCCCATCTCCATTTTCTTTTCTCTTACCAGTCTCACCATCTCTTCCTGTCTCTCCATCTCCCCGGTATTCTTACACCCAGCTGGGACCAGCTCTTCCATCAAGCCCAATTGTCTTTCCGAGCTGACAGTTCCCTCCACACACCCGCAGTTGACCTGCTCTTTATTTGTGTTGCCTAAAATAGCTGGGCTGTCAGTGTATCTGTGCCACTGTAGTGCGATATGGAGTATTAACGTTATCAAAGTCACTTGTAATGTCTCAGCGCTACTCGAGTCTGCCACCAAGCATCTTTCTGCATGAATGCTTTTGATGCTTCTCTGATGTGTGTACCATCAATAGTCTCTCTGGACAACTAAAAATACCTTTCAAAATTCCCACAAACAGGTAAAATAATGAATTTATGTCAGTGTTTTTTCCTTCATATTTAAGTCATTAAATGTACAGACATTTTTGTACATAAAAGCATTTGGGATGTGTTTGAGCCCTTAACCAGTTCTCTTTGTATTGTTTTGAATACCTAGAAATGTCGATTTCTCTCTCAATTTATTTTTAAGCAAAGGTTTTTATATAATAATCTATATAATATAATCTACTTGTAGCATTTCTCATGGCAGAGGAGGTTTATTTATAAAGATAGCACCTATTTGAAAAATTGCTTTGATGTTTTCAGAGATGTGAACTATTTTAGCTTTAGATTGGTAAACTGAACCTCACAGTCATTTTCAGTGATGCCTTGTGGGAAAAAAAAGTTGGTTGTGTGCTATGTTGATGGATAGAAGGACAGGTTTTTGGTTTAATTTCAGCCCCATTCTAATGATTCCCTCAGAGATTTTAACCCTTGGTGCGAGTCACATTTTAATTAGCACACTGGATAAAGTTGGTGTAGCTTCCTATTAACATCTGGGACTGAGCCAAATTAATGTACTTTGCCAATTCGTTGCACATGATTGGGTTTTACATTAAGCGTTTTAGGCCATGATGAACAGAAAGGAATCAAGGATTTGCAAAACTGGGGAGTAACACATTTCAGGTTTGAATTTGAATTTTTACACAGGCTGTCAGCAATCTGATAAACACTCTTTACTGGGGCGTATGGCAGTTGGACTGATAAACGCAGCTCAGCTGATAAAAAGCTGCTGTTCCTTATGCATCAAAAAGTCCTCTGTTTCTATTTGGATAGAGATTTGGCCCACTTAGAAAGACGTTGTTTCGCTGTTTCTAAAGCTGCCCTGTTCACAGCCACTAAGCAGGTGTGTGTCAGCTGGACTTGCCCTGTTCTGCAGCCAAAACAAGGATAACAAATGGCTTGGTTGGCAGTTGGAAAGAGAGAACGAGAGAAAGTGAGTGAGGGAAAGAAAGAAGTAAAACAAGAAAGCGGCACAATTCTTGCCCAAAAAGCCCTCATTAGGAACAGAGAGGCATGTGAGGGAGTCAGCTGCTGGGGTGATAAAGGCAGCTGGAGGGATCCAGGAAAAAGCAGCACAGAGAGGCCTGTGTGGGACTGGACCTCAGCCAAACCCAGAGGCCCTCACTCACATTATATAACCCTACAGTGGAAAGAAAACACAGCAACAGTACAGCTAGACGATATATGACCAGGAAAAGTTTATGCTTTGAATTATAAACAGCCTATTTAGTGAAAGGGGCAAAAGTGCTTTTTGCCCCAAGAAAGTTGTAAAACAAAGACGAGAATGGCTTTGATTGTTGTGGCCTGTGATGTTGTTCTAAATGAGATTTTTCTATTTAGTAAATGTTTTGCTTATTAAAAGTGTTTTAAATAATGTTCTTATTCTAACATAATGAACACATATTTTCATACTTTGACGTAGCATTTTTGGCCAAGTTCCATTTGATTGCGCTGAACTTGCCTTGAATTTGACAGTGAAGGATACTGTTGCTTCACACTGGCCATGACAGTGAAGATGTAGCCAAGGTCAAATTGTTGCCTGAATACCAGGGATGTGCAACATTCAGAATTGCATTGAAAATTACTTTTAAATTCCAAATAAATAAATAAATGGAATTTATAGAAGTAGAATTCAAATGACTTTAAATCCATCGGTGGATGAATAGATTGATGGATGGATGATAAATATATATAGATTATTAGCTTTTACCTTGAAATGCTTGTTTTTATAGATGGATGCATGGGTGCATACACAGATAGACAGGCAGACAAATAGATGGATGTACTGTATGTATAGTAAGACATGGATGATATATATATATATAGAGAGAGATTATTAGCTTTTATCTTGAAATTCTTGTTTTTAGATGGATGGATGGATAGGCAGATAGATAGGTGGATGGATAGATAGATGATAGAATTATAGAAATTAGATTAGGCAGATAGATAGATAGATAGATAGATAGATAGATAGATAGATCAGTTGCTCAACACTCTTTTGAAGTAGGCTAGTCCCTTCACAATAGTCCCATAGCTCTCAATAAACTGAGCATTTGGAAAAAAAGGAGGGATTCACATGCATATTTAAGGTGACATTTCTGCTGAGCAAATTCAGCCAGCCGTAGAATGACAATAGCAGGATTAACATTAGCACCCACCCCCACGTCACGCCTCGCTCTGTCAGAATGCTGGGCTCATCATTTCCAGCACCGATCCACAGACACGTCCAGGCTCGTCCCATTTAACGGACCCTAGAATGAAGAAAAACATTACTGATTTTGAAACAATTCCCCTGTCTTTCATCTCTGTAATGGTTCCCCACAGATTCATGTGGAATGGCCTTCGAGAGCTTTTTGAGACAATGAGGCAGTGGCATTATATCTATTCTGTGTATTAGTTTTACACTGAAATATTTTTCCATCCAATCGTATTTATGTTTTTAGAAGAGATGTAAACATGACGTGCACTCTTTAGTTTTTGCATAGTGTGTTTCCCATTGTTTTAAACATAAAACACAGTCCCTTCCTGCTCCGTATGGATTTGTCTCCTGGCAGCTGCAGTTCTTTGCAGAAGCTGTGATTATCTAGGCTGGCTTGTCATCAATCAAACATCAGTGCACAGACAGAGCTGAGACAGACATTCTCCACCAGAGGCAACACAGAGGAGGTTTTCAGATCGGTATTAGCGCATTTCCCCTGATTTTTTTCTCTCAGGTTATTTTTGAAAGATTTTTGCAGTCTGCCACAAATGCTGGCTTTCAAGATCTAGGTGGTGTCTCTTCAAGTTAGCATGAGTTTTTTGGCAAGAAGCACTGCATTTAAGATTTTAGGTGTTAATGGTGTATTAAGTACTAACAGATTTCAAAATAAGTGTTTATGATCTGTAAAACTGTGGTTAGGCGGGGTTAACATGGCAAGTGACTGGATTCATTTGTTAAAGGTGCAGTTCACCCCAAAAAATCTGTTTTCATTTGCGCAACCTCATGGCATTCTTAATCTGTATGACTTTCTTCTGTGCAACACAAAAGAAGATATGAAGTGTTCATTTGCAAAAACTACATTTTTTCAGAAATCACGTTTTTTTATTGCTGCGCATTCCAAGTAATATCAGTCAAACTGCAGTTGGGTTGTTTTGATTAAGTAATAATAACTTAAACAAATACAGGTAATTCACAAAATTAAAGTTCATTGAAAGTATGTTTTTTTTACATATTAAAAGTTTGTTTCATAGCAAAAGCAGATAACTCCAACAGTCGTTTTTTGGCAAAAGCAGATAACTCCACATTTCATGTTTTAGAGTTTTAAAAAAACACTAGTTTAATCTTAGAAATCTCCTCAGATGACAATGTAGATGCCTGACAAACGTTGTTGTTGTTGTGATCATAAACTGTATGGATGTGATTACACGCAATACACTGAGCTTTTCCCTCACCATTGTAACGCGCTGCTTTTGCAAGGTTCCGTGAAAACGTTTCAGCTTTTATTTTCCTTTTTCGCGCTGAAGAAGGTATCACAGGTTCATCAAGTTCGTCGAAATTATCCATCCTCGATCACTTTTAGTCAGCTTTGACGAAACTCCTCTCAGCTAGCACGTCTTTTTAAAGTGAAAGTAGCCTTGTCACCTGACCTGAATACAGCGCGCTGGTTCGCTAAAAAGGACTTATCAGCTTCTGTTCAACAACAACAAGGGCGCTTATCAGCTTCTGCAGTAAAACGTGAACTCGCGATGCCTTGAGTTTTTTGACAAAACGTGTTTAGGGTTCAGATCTTGGCATCTTGCTATATGTGGAGAATAATGCACGGCGATCAGCTCATTTTTTTTAAAGTGGCATTTATCGGTTTTTGCAAATGAACTCTTCATATTTAGAAAAAAAAAAAATTTCTTCTTTTTTTTTTCCTATACAGTGAAAGTGGCATCCAGTGTCGTTTGGAGCCCAATGTTAAAAAAAAAAAAAAAAAAAATGTTTTCCTGAAAAATAATGTCACACAGGTTTGGAACTACATGAAGGTGAGAAAAATTGCATACATTTTAATTTGGGGTGATCTATCTATTTTCACTCAGAAATTGCTAGCAAATTTCACAAACAATGACAAAGAACTCGAAAGCAGCTAATAGGGGTTATGCGCAACAGACTTCCGTATTCTGTTAACCGGGTCTCGTCGCTTCCGGTTCAAGCGTTTTGCATATGCTTCGTTAAATATGAAGCAGTTTTACTCAAGATGCCTTCAAAGTAGATACCAATGATGATCATAACCAATGTCCATCACATATGTGGACTGATATCTAAAAGTTTTTAATTTTTATTCTTTTCCCTAACATTTAGATATAAAAATTGAATAAAACGTCAACAATAAAAATAGCTAGCTAGTCTAACTGATTATCTTAAAAGTCCATAGATATTGCTATTATTTAATACGGCTGTTAAACGTTCTCCGTCAACTGGAAGCGATGAGATCTGTTTGAGACCGGGTTTGGTCAGGTGACGTTCAACATATACCCTATTTAATTAAACATGACCTTTTGAAGTAAAAACACTGAAATAGTATTTTCTAGTAAAACTTACTCCAGTGATCTTCAAAAAATAATTTTATATAGTGTTTTACATTATTATTGTAACCATGTAGTATTTAGCAGCACAAAAATATATTAATCCAAATCTAACTGCAATGCTATTAGAAGACTTTTTTTTCTTCCCTGTAATAGCTCTGTTATTGAAAGTCTTTTAGCCTGCCCTGCAGTCATGGTGTAAGATTTGTGATTAGAAGGTCAGGAATGTTCTGATTATTGAGCGTGAAGACCTTCTGTTTCTGTATAATGGGCATAGTAGCTTGTGATGCTGTCAATGGGTTCTTCATGCCTGCAGCTTGTCCTGTTTCTTTATGAACTCTGTCAATATCTCCTCTTAGACATGGTGTTTACTAAGGGTGCAATTCATTGACATCCACACACAGTGGTCATTCAACAATGGCATATATTTAACTGTTGTCTTCCATCTAAAAAACTTATGGGCAATTAAAAGATTTTTGTTGTGTGTGTTCAGTGTTTATTCCCTCTCAGCTGGTACTTTAAGTCGACCTCGAAGCCCTAAGGGTATAGAAGATTTTTACTTGAAAACAAAAAGTGTCTTATCTTCAGTAAAACTCGATGTAGAGAAGGATGCTGCTTTCAGCTACTATAAGGAGAAGCCCTGAAGGGCAAAGAGCATTTTTTATGCAAAACTGTATTCTTTGAATGTGGCCAGTTTATTTGCACCAATAATTTAATAAGATGGATATTGATGCATTTCTTGCAGTTATGTTTGCATACGTCTGACAGATGACTTCATCACAAACCCACATACCTGGACAATCCTGCTTCAGTGATGCAAAATCATGAAAATATTTGTAAATTTTAAAATTGTGATTTTAATTGGTTACATTTGTAAAATTCTTCTGTTTCTGATAAGTGATAGAAGTTTCTGATAAGTGATAGAAAAGTGAAAGATCTGTAAAAAAGATGGCTGTTTGATGATGTTAGTTAGCTTGCTTTGTGGTGTGTTTATTGTCAATAGTGATTGTATTTGTTTAAATTGTGAATTATTTTTACTATTTTTTTAAATTAGTATTTTGATTAGGAGATACTGTTGTTCTGTCTCTTCTGTACATAGCCTTACCTTTTATATTAACATTGAGGGCCGCAATGGAAATAAGCCAATGGCTTTATTGTGTTTTTATCCTCGACAGTTTTTTTTAAGTTTATGGGATACTTGTTATTTTGTACAGTTCATAAACTTGTCAGATAAATTTAAATTCAATTCAACTGAAGTATGTTTAGTGAATATCGATTTTTCGAGTTATTCTCCGCTTTAGAATATTTAATTTATGCATTTGTTTTTAACCAAAACCCATTTTATATGTTTTTTTTGGGATCCCATGACTTTAGCACACGCTCTACCAGTTGGGCTACATTGGAAATTGTTATTTTTATTATTAAATAATGAATCTAAATGATAATATTTTGTCTATTAATAATTAATGACCAGGAAAATCTATTCGGCAAAGAATCGTGTGAAAAAAAAAGATAAGAAATGATACTTGAGCACCAAATCAGCATATTAGAATGATTTCTGAAGGATCATGTGATACTAAAGACTGGAGTTATGATTGCTGAATACATTTATTAAAAAAATTAAATAAAAAAAAGATTAGAAAAATTGTAATGGTATTTCACAATAAATACAGCATTTGTCAGCATAAGAAACTTCTTTCAAAAACATAAAAAAATAATACAGACCCCAAACTTTTGAATGGTAGTATTTATATTTTTAAATGTATTTACAGATGTGCTGCCTCTTCTTAGTGCTTAGCTTTCTCTTCTTAGGCAGATGTGATCTCTATATATACAGGCACTACCTGGGTAGAAGTTTCTCTGGATCACATCTGCTGTGATCTTCTACTCATCATTTAAACACCAGGGAAATTAAATTCCAAATGTTTGCACTGAAACAAGGAATTGAGCCTGGAGCTCACTTGGTCCGGCATCTGCTTCCCTTTAATCCGAGTTGTTTAAATACATAAAAGAAGTGTCTTTATATCAAGAACATGTTGACAGTCTTGGTGGTAAAAGAATTACAAACAGAAGTTCTAAACATCTGACAGCTGCAGGCCAAGACTAGAATTACTTGAAGAGGGGGGAGGGGGGGGTGCATCATTTGGCGCCAAAATTTCTCCATTCAGAATCAGCATCAGCATCAATTCAGCATCAGCACTGAACTGCGCTTGAGTATGAATGTAATTTTATCCTGCTTCTCTGGATTTTTTGGCAGATTGTCTTTTATTCATTCTTTGCAGCACACAGTGCTTGACTCTCTGTAAGCCTGTTTGCCTAATCTGCTACCCATTTACCAGCTGCTCTTCTAGCAGAATGGCGTTTTGGTCACCATGGAAATGTCCATCCAGGCCTGTGACGGTTGTCTTGGCACATTGCCTGGATAATGAGGTAGCGCTGTCTCATTTATTTTCTTTGCACTCTTCATCTTTGTTGATAGACTGGACAGCCAGGGGCCTTTAATCGATGAAGGGCAAATTTAAGGTGTAAAAGCCATGTGCCAAGCCGAGTTAACTGCCCTCACCAGCTGTTGGTGAATCTGTGCCAGCCTTTAACAGAGGCCAGGCTGTGTATGCGTGTGTTTGGGGGACAAGACCCCGAATTGTATCCTCCTGTGAAGGGTTCAATATAATCTACTTCACTTTTTCATCCTAGATAAAGCGAAACAGGGCATGTAACTTTCAATTACTTCTCTGGCATGTAAAGAAAACTTATTTTCCTATTTGAAAGGTGACACTGTTTAGTCAGTGAGAAGGACACTCTGCATCATGCTGTTAATTAATCAAATAGAGAGTCTGTCCACATGGAATTGTCACAGCTAATACAGCTTGATATCGGTTGTCATGGTGAATCATAATCACTAGTGACTTCATCATTGATCACTGCTGACTCATTATGAGCCATAAATTAGTGGTACTTGCATGGATATTACACTGCTGATGCACAATACAGACTAAAGTCTTGAAAAGAAATGTGTTTTTCATGACCTTAAAACTTGTGGTCAAAAAAGCTATATGGCTTAAATACTTGAAATTAGTTTTGATCACTTTTATAGTTTAGTATTTTAGTTTAATTATAGTTACATTTATATAGTAAATTTTGATGTAATATTTAAACTATAGATTTTGTATTTATATGAATTTCTAATAAACATAAAATATAACAACATTATAGCAACATATGTAGTAATTATAGTAATAATATATATTATTAAAACCGATAATTTGTTTATTTATGGACTGAATACTGAAGGTGTCACGGTTCGCTGGTGTCAAGGAACGAGGAGACGCAGAGTCGAATTCAAACATAAACGAAATAGGAAAACCAAAAAACGGAAAAGAAACACAGGGAGGAGAGACGCCGCTCACTTTTTGTCGGTCTGGAATTGTGTCACGGTTTGCTACTGTGAGGAGCACGGAGTGAGGAACGAGGAGACGAAGAGTCCAATTCGAACATACAGTCTTTAATAACATCCAAGGAAACAGGAGAACACACGTAGCAAGGGTTGACATCAACAATTCCAGACAAGGGAGAACAGAACGGGCTAGAACTCAAATAGGGCAGATAACGAGGGGCAGGCAGGTGAGGAGGATAACTAATAACAAGGAACACCTGGAACTAAATGGGGACAGGAAACGGAAGGACCAAATAAGGGAATGGAAGGCACATGGGGAGCAAAACACACACATAACAAGGAACAGAGTCTGACATTACTCCCCCCTCCTGGAAGGCGCGTCCCGCGCCATACAACATCCAACGGGGAGTGGGGGTGGGCGCTCTGGAGGCCTCTAGGAGCAGGGTTCCAGGACGGAAGGCCTCCAGGGTGGCACCCGTTCCGGGACCCATGGCAGATCTGGCAGTTCGGGGTGCCATGGCGGATCAGGCAGCTCGGGGCGCCATGGCGGAGCAGACAGTCCAGGGGGCCATGGCGGAACAGACAGTTCAGGGGGCCATGGTGGATGAGACAGTTCAGGGGGCCATGGCGGATCAGACAGTTCAGGAGGCCATGGCGGAGCAGGCAGACTAGGAAGCCATGGCGGAGCC
>NW_015546123.1:1376226-1390108 GCF_001515605.1 Sinocyclocheilus anshuiensis | reverse complement strand
AGTTCAGGGGTCCATGGCGGATCAGACAGTTCAGGAGGCCATGGCGGAGCAGGCAGACTAGGAAGCCATGGCGGAGCCGCCTCCGAGGCCGCGGCCCCAGCCCCCGCCTCTACAGCTGGAGCCCTACTAAACCAAAAAATACTTGGGGAAGATTACGGTCTCCGAGGTCCTCCGTGGGCCAGACATAGGAACATGAGCCCTCTGTGGGCTAAACTCGGGAACATGAGTCGGAGCGAGCTCTAGGGCTCGAGCCGACACTGGAGTGAGCTCTGGGGCTCGAGCTGACACTGGAGCGAGCTCTGGGGCTCGAGCCGGCACTGGAGCGAGTACTCGGGCACGCTCTCGGGCGAGGAAGAGGGCCCTGAGCCAGTCATTTCTCCTCTTTCTCCTCTTCTGATCACGGGTGAACTGGGCGGCCGGCGGGCTTGTCGTTGCGGTGGCCGGCGGGCTTGGGTCAACGGCGGCCGGCGGGCTTGAGCGAACGGCGACTTCCATGCCGCGGGGAGAAACAAACGGGCAGAGTCGAATTCAAACATATAGACTTTAATCATATCCAGGGAACCAGGAAAACACACGTAGCAAGGGTGGACATATACAATTCCGGACCAGGGAGAACAGAACGGGCTAGAACTCAAATAGGGCCGATAACGAGGGGCAGGCAGGTGAGGAGGATAACTAATAACAAGGAACACCTGGAACTAATAGAACTAAATGGGGACAGGAAACGGAAGGACCAAATAAGGGCAAAGAAGGCACATGGGGAGCAAAACACACACAAAACAAGGAACAGAGTCTGACAGAAGGTAGTTTTATGTAGATAATACAGTTTTGATTTGTTGAATATTTTTGCACACAACTTAGTTCCAATGCTTCCATTTGTGCTATTTCCCAGTTTTGATGACTTTTATCATTATAAAATTATTATAAAATGTTGGAAATAAGGAGTAGCCTATGTGCAGCCAAACTTTTGACTGGCGTCATAGATTATTTAAATGTCCATTATAAAATGTATTATCTGAATATCCGTTTGTCATTTGCTTTTTACTTCTAGCAGAACAAAACTCTTTGAAGACCTAAAGGTCTGCTTCATAATTTATTTATAGACTTTCCTGCACGTACTTCACGGCATTATTGGAAATGAGCCAGTGACTATTCTAGAATCCATGCTGGTATTTTAGGATCAGCCTGTTCTGGACTCACTGCTGGATGTGGCAGCAAATAACACCAAGTGATTGGCTGCTGTCCCGAAGATTCCTCATGGGGGTTATGTGGGACACCCAAGTGTCCTATTATAGGACAGTGAAGGAATAATGTGCCAGCACCTCATGCACATCAATACATCAGTGAGTTCACAACAACAATATCTATTTGTTTCACAGTTGCTCTCAATAATTCACATCTGCACATTTATCAGCCTGTGCCAAGATGTGAAATCAGGTGATTTCATTCTCTGCTTTATAACTAACAGCAGATCACTAGAGAGGGAAACCTCGATAGACATGGAGACGTGTGGTTTCATTGGTGAGCGCATATCCCAGTTTAAAAGAACTCTCTGAACTGTAACTAGAAACAGACACAAGCTTTTGTGGCTGCTCTGGAGACAGCCAGCGGACCGATGAGGCAGTGTGAGCTGACAGATAAGGAAGCCTGCAAGGGAATAGAGAAGAGGTTTCAAACACCTGAATACTATAAATAAGACTGCTTGGGTTTTTATCTATTCATGTGTATTAAAGTTAGTTTGCACCTGAACTGTTCAAAGAAAGACAGGTGAGAGATCTAGGAATATCATCCAGCTGCAGTTTTTTTTTACAGAGAATCACAAAAATTGTTATTTTTTCTCTCTGAATCAGGGTCATTTACTTAACTGTCACTGTGTAATGGGAGCAAAACTTGCCAGCAAAATAGAGATATGTATATATAGATGTATACACCCCATGCAACGTGCCTATCAATGGGCATGGTAGGCATTGGGGTTCATGTTTCCATATTTAGAATATATACTGAAGATCTGTTTACACTACATACCAAGTATACTGCAAATACACCAGGATCATTTTGATTGCTTCCTCCTCTATGCTCTCAATTTGTTGCGAGAAATTCCTAATAATATTGAATTGTGAAGCCTTAATTAAGACCTTAATTAGGTCCTTAGTTCCACATAAACTGTCAGTCTGTATGGTGCTAATTATACATCATACGGTTTTATTACAAATTTACAATAATTAAAATAATACAATAAAAATACAACAATTTAAAATATCTGATTTTAATACATTTAAAATGTAATTAATTCCAGCGAAGGCACTACTCTATTTTCAGCAGCCATTACTCCAGTCATTAGTATCACAAAAATTTTAATCTTACCCCAAACTTTTCAACAGTGGTGTATTTTCATTAATGGATGAAGAATGAACAAAATAACTGGCCATATTGTATGTAAAAATGTATGTTACTTTTATATGTTATAGAACATAATATCACACCACAAGTTGCTGGAGTAAAAAAAACTCATAAAGCACAGTGTGAATATAATGCTATACTTGTATGTATGGCACGTCTATTCATGCAAGGCCTTTCTTTGACACACAATCTTGAAGTGTCTGTCTGCTTGTATAGAACCGTACCATTGATCTTTAAACTACAGGGTTATCTGATAAGACTCAACTTTTCAGCTGCTTACTAAAGACCTTGTACACAATGGCTCCAATGTGCTCCGAGAACACTTCTCTAACAACACTACCATGAAAAAACAGCAAATCGTCCATCACTGCTTTGTGTGTAACTATG
This sequence comes from Sinocyclocheilus anshuiensis, assembly GCF_001515605.1. Classification (NCBI taxonomy): domain Eukaryota; kingdom Metazoa; phylum Chordata; class Actinopteri; order Cypriniformes; family Cyprinidae; genus Sinocyclocheilus; species Sinocyclocheilus anshuiensis. The sequence goes on along the minus strand of NW_015546123.1, from coordinate 1,387,321 downwards.
ATTTACTGCGTACCATTCATATTACTGAGGGAAAAAAAGAGTGCATTCAAATATCGGTTATAGTGAAAGTATTTGCACTGGCAGAGATCCAGTGTACCATCATATTACTCATGCATAGACATGCCTCTTGAAGAGCATTCATTACATTCATACAGTGTTATATGTCACCATTGCATCCCTGCAGTTGTTTCACGTAAAAGCGACTGATTGGAAAGAATGCTGGCGCAATAATGCATATGGCATTGCCTACTCAGCACGTTGGCGTTTGAAATATTGTATCGAGCTGAGACAGGGAAAGGCAGTGTTACTCTTATGTGAGAACAAGTACCGTCACGGCAGCCCATGGAGGTTTTCCCCAGTTTACCCAGGGTGTGCCTGACTCTGAATTACATAATGTACCTGTGCCAGTGACAAATGGCTGTTAAAGTGCTCAGTTCTCAACAGATTCAACAAAGCGGTGGGCCTCAATATGCCAGAGGGAAAGAGTGAAATCCACAAGGTCGTTCTCAGGCCAGGCTCCAACTGTCGTCATTCATCTTTCATACTCCTTTAAGTAATTCTTTGAAAACTAAATGAGTGTGTTTTGCTGCTTTCATGGACCAGAGCCCTACTACAGCTGACATTAGAACAGAAATGTTTGTGTTGCTGCATATTACAGGTCTAATCCTTTCGCATGTGGTTTCAGGCTCTGTGTATACAGTGGCGTCTCTCTCCGAGGGCCGGAAAGAGGCTTTGTCACTCACATTGTGAATGTCCTATTATTGAGTGTAATTGGATCCTTTGCAGTTTTTGTTGAATTAGCAGTTCTGTTGTTCCTTTAGCTGTATGTATTTAGAGTCTTTTTGGTCAGGATGGCCTTTGGTAATGTACAGTGACCCCCAAAAAGTATTTGGACACTTAAAGGGATAGTTCACCTAAAATGAAACATCTGTCATCATTTACTCAGCCTCATGTTGTTCCAAAGCTCTACTTTCCTTCTGTTGAACACAAAATAATATATTTTGAATACTGATTCAACTGATTTTGTCCACATAAAAAGTTTAAAATAACATTAAACACCATTATCTGTCAGTTTATGGACATTTGAAGCTTTTATGTTCCACAGAAGGAAAATCATGCAGGTTTGGAACAGCATGAGGGTGAGTAAATGATGACAGATGTTTCATTTTTTTTGACTGAACCACCCTCTAAACTAGGATTTGTCCTGTGACAGACTAGTTTGGCTTAACTGTGCTTAGATTCAGAAAAACTGAAAAATAATGTCACATGAATTCATTTAAAACAATTAGCTATTTTTCTAAGTTCCAGTGCCGAGCCGGTTTGATAAACAGAAAGTGTATACAACGCATTGTGTCTTTATTTTGAACAGTAAATTCATTTCTATAATTTGAAACCAAACCTTTTTTTTTTTTAAATGATTTTCTTGAAACATGTTTGTGCTATATTTCTTTAAAATAAATGCTACTTGGTTTGATATTTTGTTATATAATACAAAGTTATACTGTATATTGTGGATTAAGTGTTCACAGGCTTTTTTGGACTGATGTACTGTATATATAAAAATGTATAATAATTTTAATTGTTGGGCTCTAATCCACGTCTTTTCAATATAAACCCGCATTAGCTTTAGTCAACCCAAACATGTATTATGAGTCTACCAAGTTCATATACAGTAACTCATGTGGTTATGGTTCAGCTATTTAGAAAGTTTCAAAATTATGGATCAGTCGTTCTCTAAAATAGAAGCAACCCCAGCCTCTCATCAGTGGGCTTAACTGAAACAAACAGACCGAGGTATCCATTCACTCCACAGTACAGTCTAATGAGAACCAGCATGCAACTTATAGCACTACCCTCGTCCCTAAATAAGCATTGTTTAGGGGACTCTAAATGATGTGGTTGGTTGTGAATAATGCACTTGGTGATAGGATGTTTTCATTGATTGCAGATGGTCGGGGTTCAGCCATAAAGCCACAGAATAGGAGCACTGTTAAGTTTTATACAGTGGTCACCCATAATGGTTAAACCTCCTCTTTATTTTTACGCATGAAAGGATTCAAATCAAGGTGTTGTTATTAGTGGTTGGTCAGCTCTTATATCACAGTCTTGCCACACTAGCTGTTAACTATCTTGTCTCTTTGAGGAGGAGTTGAACTTGTGCCTAGACAACTACAGTGACTATTGTAATTATGTGTCAGATGGGACGCCGACTGGGGCCCGCTAATTTGGGTGAGTGTGTTAGATGCCTGTGTATGTGTCCCCCTCTGTTCTGCCTGAACACAGACTGCTCTTTCAGGCTTAATGTCAACATTGGCTCAGTCAGGCTTTCTATACATCTCCCCAAACTGCCTCCAGACACTACAACAACAAAGGAAATGTGGAGACAATGGAGGCATTTATAGCATCCGGGGCTGTAAAGGCTCAAACGTACAGACATGTGAGAGTGTGTGATTTATAAAAGAGTGTATAAATCAGGAGTTGTGAGGTCTCCTCCAATTGTTAGTAGTGATATGGGAGTTCACGCTGAATGCACAGAGGTATAGTGGTTTAAATGTGGGTCGCAAGGAGATACTAGAATCTGTACTCATCCTGCTGAGCCGCTTCATCAGTCAAGAGATCGTTGAGGTGATGATGGCTCTGGTCCAAAACTAGTGAGCTGCCTATGTAGGTTGCATTTTAAAACGCTCCTGAAGCAAAGACTGTTTCTATTTGGCAAATTCAATCCCATAATTCATTTTGAAAAGCTCAGTGATAAAATCCATCTAAGATGATGGACAATCACTATGGAATCTTTGATAGCAAACTATACTTTATTCCAATGTTGCATTAAATTGAAACTTTATTATTAAAAATCACCATTTCTATGTCAAATAAATGCTTTACCTAAATGCTATAATTCAATTAAAAATATATACACTACGGTTTAAATGTTTCTTGTACTAACCATGGCTATTTTTTCCTGTGATGGCAAAGTTTAATTTTCAGCATCATTACTCCAGTCTTCAGTGTCACATGGTCCTTCAGTCACATGATCCTTCAGAAATCATTCTAATATGCTGATTTAATGCTCAAGAAAAATTTTTTATGATGTTGAGAGCAATTGTGCTGTTTTTTTTTTTGTAAACTGTGATAGATTTCTTTCAGAAAGAATGAATAGAAAGTTCAAAAGAACAACATTTATTTGATATTGAAATACAATTTAATGTGTCCTTGCTGAATAAAAGTATTAATTTATTTTTTTTGTATCTTACTGATCCCAATTTTTTATATGGCATTGTTAAAATATATTTAATTCAGATATTAAATATGAATTATTAAATAACTTCTTGTCAGATTATTCAAAAATATAATATAAAATATTAAATTCAAGTTTCTTCTGTTTTCTGAAGCACTTCCTATCATATGTGCGAATAACTTGTAGGGCATTTCTCACAGACCTTAGATCATCTCAAACTGAAGTGTGGAAAAGTCAGAGCATTAGTGCTTTCTGTTGCTCCGTGATCTCTTAGAGTGAGCCAGCGAGTGGGTGAAAAACATACATGAGGTAGACAGTGTCTTGGGTTTTTACAGTTCACTGCTCCACATTGCCATAAAAAGGGAATTTTTCAAGCTGTTATAAGGGTACTGAAGTCTCTGTCCTGTCCTGACATGACATTAACAGGGCCTCTTTAAAAAAGTCACCTCTAGTCCTGTGAAGCAAGTGCCTGTGGGGTCAGAAATACCTCTCTTGCTTCCTTTGCTATCATGCTATTGGCTGTAGTGTGCTTGCACAAGGATTTGTTCATGTGAGGTGTGACAGTGGATGCATGTGATGTCAGGCTGAAATCTCACAGCTGTATATTATATCCACTAATACTAAACAGATAGTAGAGCAGAGGAGAGTGAAAAAATTTGGCATAGAAGGAAAAAAGGCGGGACAGGCTCTCTCAGTAGTCTTTAAAAAAAACTTCACCCAAAAATCTAAACTCTGTCATTTACCCACCCTCATGTCATTCCAAAACCATTTGCTACTTCCAAATTCTTCCAAATTCCAGAATCTTCCGAATTCTCCTTTTGTGTTCCATGGGAAAAAAATAACAGCTTCTGGATTTAAAAAGACATGAGGGCGAATAAATAATGACAGAATTGTCATTTTTGGGTGAACTATCCCTTTAAAGGGTTAGTTCACCCAAAAATGAAAATTCTGTCATTAATTACTCACCCTCATGTCGTTCCAAACCCATAAGACCTCCGTTCGTCTTCGGAACACAAATTAAGATATTTTTGATGCATTCTGACAGCTCTGTGACCCTCCCATAGACAGCAAGGGTACTACCACAATCAACTTCCAGAAACGTAGCAAGGAGATCGGTAAAATAATCCATGTGACATCAGGGGTTCAACCGTAAAATTACGAAGCTACGAGAATACTTTCTGTGCGCAAAAGAATAAAAAATAACGACTTTATTCAACAATTCGTCTCTTCCGAGTCACCCTAGCGCCATTTTGGAGAGTATCCACTGATCGCAAACAGCGTATGTTGTTCTGTGTCAGCTGCACCACGCGGATACGTTGTTTTTGTTCAAATCAAAGCGCAGCTGACACAACAACATACGGTGTTTACGATCAGCGGATACAAAAAGTATTCTCGTAGCTTCGTAATATTACGGTTGAACCCCTGATGTCACATGGGTTATTTTACCGATCTCCTTGCTACGTTTCTGGACGTTGATCGTGGTAGTACCCTTGCTGCATATGGGAGGGTCACAGAGATGTCAGAATGCATCAAAAATATCTTAATTTGTGTTCCGAAGACGAACGGAGGTCTTACGGGTTTGGAACGACATGAGGGTGAGTAATTAATGACAGAATTTTCATTTTTGGGTGAACTAACCCTTTAAGCTGTGTGTCAAAAGGCCTCTGACACACTGTCCTTTGCAGCGCGCCAAGCCAACTAATTCCCCTCAGCTGCTTACTTCTGCACAATGAGCAATTCGTGACACATCTCGTTATGTGTAAACCAGAAGAGGGAAGGATGAGGAATAAGAAGAAGTCAGGATGGTGAAAAGTGGAATTAAAAGAGAAGGAGATAGAGACAGAGGAAGAGAGAGAGAGTAAGAGACTGAGGGATATTTTTAGGAGTCTCCTCTCTGACCACTTCAGTGGCTCGGGCTTCGTGCCTGGAGCTTCTGGTTTCATTGTGCAACCCGTCATCCAAAGAGACGCCATTTATCCAACCGGAGACAGGGCTCACTTTGTCTGTGTGCACCACAGTGAGGGTACCTAAAGACAACTTCAGCCTCCGCTAAAGGGAACAGCTGTATCGAGGCCACGTTCCTAAAAATAACGTTCACAGTTTAATTAGGGGCCATTAGGATTCCTCTGGATCCTGCCAAAAGGCCGGAGTTTGGAGGGGAATCAAGGTCAACTGAAAAAAAATTAGTAAAAGCTTTCTTTGACGTGCCATTTCATTTTGTTTGATTCTTTTGAGTATGTTTGATGTGTTATTGTTGTATTAAAGACCACTTTTATTCATTTAGTCTAGTTTCACATGGATTATATTGCAGAACCAGTATTTATTTTAAAGATGGAGTGTGTCTGTGCTGGTCTTAAGTTCCACTGTACACACGTGAAAGATTCCTGTGGGAATTTCAATTAACAGGCTGGTCTGGAAAACCCTGGGATAGTTTAACTCTGCCCTGACCACTGTTAATAAATAATGAGAAGCACGTTACCTCTTTCTAATGATTCCACAAGCTACTGATTAATATTGTAAAACTCTATATCCACTGTATGCTGGCATGATTCCTGTGGGAGCTTAAGCTGAAAAAACTGCTTGTGAAAGCAGCTGTGTTGAAGTGACATTAAGACCTGCAATTAAAGGAAACAAGAAAATTCTGTCGCATTTTCTCACCTTGCTGTTGTTTCAAACAGGACTTTCTTTCTTTTTTTCTTTTTCTTTCTTCTTTCTTTCTTTCTTTCTTTCTTTCATAGTAATAATAAAGTAAATTATTGTTGACGTAAATTACCTTTAAAATAATTCTTTCTGAAGTAAGTAATGTGTTGCATTTTAAGCTTAACAGTCACAAGCAAAAATAAATGTGCAATTTCATGTCAAAACTTGTAATATTATAAATTGTTTTTTTTTTATGTCTTTATTATTAAATACACCAAATGCATTTTGTGTTATTGTATTGCAAGGATTAGACTATTTACTGTTGTGTCAGAAAGAAGAATAACACTAATTACAAATCAGATATCGGGCATGTCAGTACAAAAATAATTTGGATTGTATTCTTCTTTTTGTGGAAAAAAAAAAAAGTTTGGAAGAACATGAGGGTAAATAAAGGACAATTTTTTATTTTGGGGTGAACTTTCCCCTTAAAGATAAAAACAACACTGGTCAAACTGTGGTTTCTCGGTTTAACATTGCAACATTGTGTTGTTCATTTGTATACTGTAAGCATATTCCTAATGTTTCACTCATGAGTGACTGCCAAATTTTTAACCATGATCTTAACACTTGTGCTTTGATGTTCAGCTTTAATTTGGTCAATATGCTGTTGTTTCTATTACACCCATGTTTCTTTTTTTCCATGACTTTAAGGGGTAATGATTTCCCAGCATAATACATAAACTAACCAACCATTTAAGCCTTGTATTTTATGTCTCACGGATAGTGGAATATTCTTCTCACTGTAGTCTATAACACAGCCTTTAGTCTCACTGTTTCTCTCTCTCTTTGGCACACAAACACACTTTCATTCTGGCTGGGTTCTTGCCCTCTTGGGACATTATTCTTATGTCATAATCTAATATTATCCCTCAAACACCATAGATTTCACTGAATGCAGTCTTTTTTAGATGCATATATGCTTCTCAAAGGGGTTGGAATCAATAGCCGTTTTCTGTCTTAGGGCAATAGTGTAATTATTGGTCTTGTTGTATTGGGTCAATGGAAGCCTGGCTGTTTCGGCCCTCACTGCCCCCGTTTTGATCCTCTATTTTAAACATGTTAACAGTTGGCATTGATAGGAAGCAATTACGGGGGTCAGAGGTTAGGTGATTAGCAGTAATTATGGGAAAAGGACGACTGAGTGCATGAACGTGCTTAGACCAGGTCACTGGTCACCATCTAATGTGACAGTCACATGGCTCAGCCACTTTTGAATAGCTGATTCAACATGTGTTTGCACTTTCCTTTTTAACAATGTATAACCTTAAATGCACCAGCGTTATTTGCATACTTAACTTAAATATTCACAAAACTTTACTTTTGTAGCTCACGCTTTAGCTGGACTTTACCCAATTCTAACATGCTTTCACAGAGGCAATCGAGCACGCATGTGATAATTTCTGTCTCCTGTCTTTTGAGAGTTAATAATGATTGGCTGGTGTTAATGAAGCACTTGACTGAAAGTGCTAAAGTGGGTTTGTGGCATTGTTGCTTTGATCAGTCACCAGTGATGGCGATAACCATGATTACCATACCAAATGAATGTGGTTACTATAGAATTAATGTTACTACTACTATTTTATAACATCACATCTGGTTAGGAAACATTGTTGCAATGTGATGAGAGAGCTGTGCTATGATCAGTCAAACACAATATTTGAGCTCAAAGTGTACTCAAAACTGTACTCTAATTAGTTAATATTAGATGTTTAATATACAGTTGTGAGATTTTTTTTTAGATGGTAAAATTATTCAAGTTGGGTTGTACAAGATATTTCCTTAATATTTTACTGGTATATACATAAAAATGGTGTAGAAATGTAGAATTTGTTGTAAAAATGTAGAATTTGGTGTAGAAATTTTCACTCAGAAATTGCTAATTAATTTTGACAAACAATTAGAAAGAAACAGAAAGTAACGCATTGAATGAAATGTGAAGTTTTGAAGTAGAAAAACTGCTATATTATTTTCTTATAAAACATACAGTGGATCCAAAAAGTATTTATACACTTTTGGGAACTTAAGTCACATTTACATATCAGCTTGTCATTAAATTAAACACAAGATATAACCCTTTTTCATAAAATGTCATAATTGTACAATTTCATACCAATTTGCAACCAAACGTGCAATCAAAACTTAAAGCTAAGCATGAAACCCAGACTTAAACATAACCGTGTTTGTTATAGAAAAAAAAACATATAAAAGTTGTACGTTTTTATACAAAGTCGTATGATTTCATATAATTTCGCCATCTTTGAATTGTCATATTTGTTGTCGTAAAAGTGTGTTGGCATTTCACGTTTCGTCTCTCACACTATAAACGTACATTTTTAGCATTGCTTAATAAACGTTGCGCTACCTCAGTGAGAGATTGTATTTGTCTGAGGTGCTCTGAAATATTGGAGGTCTTGTTTGTGATGCTGAAATATGTATAATGAGCAGCGCTGTTGACAGAGTGAAGCTCCCCTCAGGACTTCCTCATAAATCAACAAGGTATGCTGATCCATCTCCATGGATATTTCTGCTTCCAAGAACTGGGGAACAGATTCATTTCCAATAATTTCCCAGGCCTGACTCTTCACAGAAAGAGACTCTTTTAACTATCCTGTGTGAAGTGCTTAAAATATTGGGCACATCTTACGTACTGTACCAGATTCAGTAATGCTAACAAATATGTAGACCGTATACACAACTGTAGTGTAATTAAACTCTTAACACAGCTCAGTTGTAAGCTAGTATTCATGATGCATATTTTCCTGTGCTTTTTCCACAGTCTCACACGCTCATACCTCTGCTTCAGATAAACAGCAAGCACATTCCTGCTCTCACATGGATGCAGTATGTGTTCTCCACTTTCTGAGAAGGAGGCTTCTCTCTCTGGTTGCTGTAAATCACATGTGTAACCTTGGACCATACAGTTTAGTGAGCTCAGCCCAGGCCACAGGCGCAGAGGATGGGACACTGAATGGAAAGATGCTAAACAGAGCAGGAAGTGCACTTAATAGAGACTCTGCCGAATTATTAAAGGAAATAAGTGCCTTTTTTGTGGCTTGCTCTGGAAATTCGCTAGAAGTACTGCTATGAAGTTATTCATTGATGTATTCAAGAATTACCAATCAAACTTTTTCAGTCTCTCTCTGAAGTTTATCCTAGTAAGCAAACTTGTCTTAAAGTTGATTGTTCGTGTGGGATTTTTGCCTAAACCAGTGTCCCTGTAAAGGTGGATTACACTCATAAGAGATTAAAGTTGACAAGCGAGGAGATTTAATTTTTGTCTCTCTAAGTGTTTTATGACAGATCCCACAGTTTATCCCATTAACTCTCTCTGAAAGAAAAACATCCTATAATGACCCGTTTCAAAATCCAAACTCTAAATCCTGTGGTTTATACTAATAAGTCTAGATGTGAGTCACTGCTGCTTATATGTTGATGCACATGGACATAATACGACATATGTAGAGACTATATTAATCCATATAAAGGCCATTTTCTTCCAAATCAAAGTATTCTGGTCTAGTCTAGTCTATCTTGACTGTCCCCAAGGGTAAATTTGGTGTAGACTTCATGTTGCTACATAGACGTACAATTGAAAAATGACACCCATAAGGGGACAGTCTTCTTTTGTGTTCCACAGATGAAATTAAGTCATACAGGTTTGGAACAATTCCATTTTTGGTTGAACTATCTCTTTAAAATTCACACTATTTTGGTTCAGAGGAGGGGGATTTTGCAACTCATTGTCAAACCACTCTCCATTTCATTCTTGACTTTAATTGTTCTAAATGGAGGTCAGTCATTTAAAGCCAGTTGCCCACTTACCAACTTGAGAGTGTGTATAATGTAGGGGATGTCACACCTGTTCACAGCTGAAGTCTTACCTCCTACTTTTGTGGGTTTGTCGTTTGTCACACACCTTGTTTACAAATAGAGGAGTGATCAATTAAATATTAATCTTATAGATCAAATCTATATAGATCAATATTAATATGAATAATTTCTCACAGATTTCGTGCCATGTATTGCAACACCTTTGGCAGCAAATTATGAAGCTTGTCATAACAACAACTGGAGGAACGTAAACCATAACCATGAACAACAAGACGTGTGGTCCACACTACATTTGTAGAGTTGTGTATAATGTGACTTCTCAGTTCTTCAGTGTGAACTGAAAGTGAGAAGGAGCTTAGTCACTGCCAAAGGCGGCTTCAGTCACACAGAAATTCCTAACTGTTTGTGTTCTGATTGGCTGAAAAAAGTTAGTAGTTGAGTTAACATTCACCCACTTCAGACACAGTTCTGTGAACCAACTCCCTCTGTTTTTTGTTTAAGAGTTATGTAAATTAAGCTCACAAATCAGTAGTCTGGGCCAACAGTCTCACATTGTTGGAGAGATGTTTTGTTGTTGTTGTTGTTTTGTTGTTTTGCCAGAGTTTAATATTTGGGTTTAATGGAACACCAAAACTGCTTCAATTGAAGCAAAGAAATCACGTTATATCTTATTAGCATATTAAGTATACATTTTCTTTTACTTGCATTTTGTATAGTAATTTTATCATTTTAAAATGTATAGTAATAATATATAATGTATGGTTTGAATATCTGCTTGTAAAAAAAAATAAAGTTAAAAAAGTAAAGAAAAAATTAAGAGTAATAAAAATTCTCAGTCAGATGTGGCCTAACATTTACTGTACTATTGTGGGAGCTTAAATGTCACTGACTACAAAGATCCTTTTCAGCACTGTGCCACCAAACAGATCAACTGTCCGAACCCCTCTACAATTGTGTTACAGTTTAATGAAACCACATCAAGAGCAGCACAGCTATTTAATATCCATAATGGCAGCAGGCTTTAGGTGTGCTTTAGGCACAGAGCAGTGCTAAGTGGGGTATCCAATAACTTTATCTGCTCCTCTTTAATTAAAGTGAGTGAGGTTTTTTTTTTCTGGGGGGGGCAGAATATGGTTAAGTGTCACTGTCACAGTCAATACACAGAGCTCCTATTTGCCATATGCCACACACATGCCATATTGTGCATGTTCCAGTAAATACAGCTTGCGTGTACAGTAGAATGTGATTTTGCGAGCCCAGTTTAAAATTATCGTTATAAAGAACATAAGGATTTATAAATACCTTTTGTTTAAACCCTATAGCCCTAAT
>NW_015546123.1:1337884-1374058 GCF_001515605.1 Sinocyclocheilus anshuiensis | reverse complement strand
TTTAATTTCACAGCACGGACTTATTCATCACCTAGACGTCCGTAAAATCCCTTTTTTTTTTTTTTGCAACTGTAATGTTGTAGCGTCTGTGAAGTCACAGCACGAGACAAAATATTTCTTGTATGTCTTTGTTTTAAGCCAAAACATAAAAGGAAGCAACAGAAAATGACCTTTATTTACCCACCTGTCCATCTTAAACTACCAATAAAAACTGAGTTGGGATTAAAACAAGGTATCTGAGAAGATAAAGCAATAATTGTGATGATTCATAGTCATTCTCTGTTGTCTTGTCACCTATGTAGCGTGGCACATTAATTCAGCGACCTCTGTTTTCAAGTAAACCGGCGGTTCAGTGTTACCTGTGTTCTTTGGTTATTGAGGTCACATGGGAGGGGGGGATAATTCACTCTACACTAAATGAAATTCACAATGCTTGGACCCATTGTTCCCTGGCAGTGGTCATGCTGTGCTGCTGACAATTTCAGAGTACATTACATCCAATGTGGGACGGTTGTCTTTTTATATGGAGCAATTACAGAAGACACCTACTGCTGTGACTGTCATAAGCATTATAAAGGAACACACTGACCAACTGCCAGGTTGTTCGTGTTCCCTATACTACTTTTGTGGAAAAACAAGGAGGCCTTGAGTTTATATTTGACTCCTGGGTGATAAAAAACACTTTAATTATTTAGCTTGACACAATAAAATCCATAAATTTTAAACTGCATCATAATGAAAATTACATTTAAAGATACCTTTTCAAACTGCACATCTGATATCTGTAAATCACACCCACCAGTATCGGTGTTGGCAGTGTTGACCAACTCTGACGGGGGTCATGATGAATACCGCTTTCAGACTGAACCTGCAAACAAGTTATGGATTAGATGACTGGAGGGTGGTCCTCATGAGGGCTGACCACAAGAGGATAAAGAATCAAACGTGGCACACAGTAGCTGGAGCTCCAGAAAAAGAAAAAAAAAGTTCACAAGAGGCCAGTATGGTCACAAGACTTCTTTTGTCATTTCAGAGGTTTGGTTTGGTTTGGGTTGTTTTCCATCGGTCAACTGCATACCTCCCAGATCATTTTGATCTTCAACATCCGCTATGTAACATATATTTGATTGCATGCCATTCAAGTAACTATTGATAAACTGAGTGCCTCAAGGGCCCTTTATTGTTCTGTCCTATTGTTTACTGCACGGCATGGCTGTAAATATCTTTGACAAGTATTGTATTGCTACTTGGCTCCTTATCTTGATGGAGCATAGTTTAGATGAATGTTCAAAGAGTGGCATGCGTGGGCATGCGCTGATATGCCGATATATATGTTTTTAGTGTTTTATTTTTTCCCTGTAGCACTTTTGGCATGACTTTGCTTATTTTGCTCGTAAAAATAAAGTTAACATATTCCAGCAAAAAAAATGATAAATAAATGTCATCATTCGGCACATTTGAGGAAACTCTGACCTGGATACAGAAGTGCAGATTCAATAGAATCACATGCAAGTGTGACATAAATGCGATTTCACAGCTCAGTTGAGTAAACCTGTCTGATAATGTGTACTTGACAACAGAAGATAACGATATTAGACAGCAATGGCGGAGAGCACATGCAGGAAACAGCCGTGACAGCTGGGCTTTGTTCTTTGTGTACCCAAAATGCCGAACCTTTCTTATCTTAAAGATATATGAGTGATTTCCTGTTTTCTCTTGGCACACATTCACAGCCTGTTATGTGCCTGGCACTGCTACAAAATTTACTGAGGAAGGAAATGCCATATATGGTCTGGTAGATCTGCCGCGCTCTGATATAGTACAAAGTATGCCAATACAGCTTTTACTGATGGCTATTAACATATGAATGTACTACAATGCTTTCAGTTAAATGTAGTTCAAGGACACTTTACAGTGGCACCAAAATATCAAACCAAAGGGCATCTGCAAGCAAACGCTAGACCTTTTCCCAGCATTAACACTTTTCTTCTCATCTTTTTTTTTTTTTTAAATCTATTGTTTTATAATTTTAAAACTAATAAACATTATCTAAAGCGTTAACAGTTATATCTTTTTCAGTCTGACTTACATGTCCAAATGCTTATTGTGGCCACTGTGTGTGTGTCATGGAAATTAGTGGTATTCGTTCACAGAATTTTAACTGAAAATTCGGTGAGAGATCATTATGAATTCTAATATTTGAATTATTTCAAATGATTTGGCACGAACTGCACCTTTCATTAAATGCAAATGAGAATGTTATTCCAACAGCACACCACCCACACTGAAAGTTGAACTTATTCTCAGAAGTATTTCAAAGAAGCCTATTGCCATATCGCATTTCCCTGCATTGAGGACGGAGCGACGGTTTATATCTAAGATGTGCTTTTTGACTGCTTCGCTCACATTTGATACTCAACTCCTTTTAACTCCCACAGCTGCCAAAAGAAACCTCTATGAACTCTAGCCTTGAGGTCAGCCCTGCTTAATAGCTTAAAACTCCATACTTTCCTCATTACCACCACAGACAGTTGACTTTACTTGATCTGTCAGACTGTGGATAACTTGATACTGTACCTCTTTCACTGCTGACTCACAGATACTGTATTTGTTGCTGTCACTCAGCAGTTTCACTGCATGGTATTCATATTGCTATGCTTCATCTGTAACAAAACTAGAGTTATGATAGCAGGCGTTAAAGGGGTGTAACAGTTTTCCCCTATTGTCACACTCAGAGTCTTGTTTTATCTGGCCTGCAACAGTAGTTCTGCTGTTCTGCCATCCAAATGGCTCCAGACACCAGCAGCGCTGACGTTCCATGTTATTTCTTTTTCCAGCTGTTATCAGCCCTCCCGGACATGTAAAGTGGAGCCGAGAGGATAAAGTCATCCTGCCAGTGAACAACAACCTGAAATTGGGTCAGGTAGTTTTGCCAAGCAGCTGGAACAGCAACCAACAGGCACATTGTTAGGCATATCTTCATTACTTTATGTTTCAAACACTATTTTTGGCAGTTTTTTATTAGTAGGGATGCACAATATATCAGTACCATATTGGATAGAGATTTTTAAAATTTTCACATTGGTTGATATTGGATATTGAATTGTGCATGGTTTAATATTTTTTTTGTTTTAAATTTCATTAAACTGTCTGCATACTTTTTTTTTTATGTTGTTAAACGAAGTCTCTTATGCTCACCAGGGCTGCACAAAATAAACAGTAATATTGTGAAATATTATTATAATTTTAAATACCTGTTTTCTATTTTAATATATTTATAAATATACAGTATATTCCTATATTAGCAGAGCTAAATTTTCAGCAGTCATTACTCCAGTCTTCAGAGTCACATGATCGGAAATCCTTCTAATATGCTGATTTGATGCTCAAGAAACATTTCTTCTTATTATCAATGTTAACTGATTAACAATTCAATTGTCAATTGTGCTGCTTAATATTTTGGTGGAAACTGATACATTTTTTAGGATTCTTTGATGAAAAGAAAGTTTAAAAAACATGATTTATTTGAAATAGAAATCTGTCTTTACTGTCACAGTAATCATGCTCATTTCTTAAATTTTCTGTAATCTAATCTAATTTTTGTAATGTAATGAATCTCAAAATGAATATACATTTTTTCATACTGTACATTATAATGGTGCAAATGTCAATATTCACTTGAAATATTTAAAATGTCTGATTTTAGTTTTTAGTGTTTTTTAAATCAATTAGGCAAAATAATACAGAATTTTAATATTGTAATACTTATTTTAATATATAATATTTATTTGTTATTGTAATAATTATCGACTTATCAGTATCAGCCAGAATTTTAATAATGGTGCATCCCTATTTATAAAGTTTTAAGCCTATCATGTTCAAACCTATGACTTTGGTAACAGCTAGCGTCAGTTTAGCAAAATCAAGCCCTGTGCATAAAACACGTCATTTCACGATCAGGTCTAAATATGCACACTGTCTCTGATACACAAAAGCCTAGACTCTTTCAGAAAGCTTTGACCCTAGATGTTTTAGGTCTGAACAGCTGATAATGCCTCCAAAATGGCAGACACATAAAGTCCAGCTGTCAGAGTTGAAGCTGGCCAGTGCTAAAATGGCAGTTCCTTTAGGACCATAAAATCCCATTGTTATTCATCCTGAGGTGTCGGGGTGTGTGTAAACAGAGTTTTGTCTGGGCAGACAGGGTCATGGATAAACTATGTGGTATGGACACTGACCTGGAAACCCTAAGCATCTACCATTAAACATGGGCTGTAATGAGATGAGACAGACCTAATCCTGGGCCTTGCTCACACAGGACTTAAGTGGAGATGTGAATGGACTTTAATGTGGTATTGCATGTTCATTAAATGCAGAGATAAGCATGTGTTTATAGCAAGGGGGCATGTTTAGTGAGATGCCATGAGCGATTGTTGACCACCGTCGCATTAAAAAGGTATATAGAGTGTTGTCTCAATAGCACATTGGCATTATAATTGAGCTGTGTGTGTATTTCTGTCTGTTCCAGTGTAACACCATTACTGCTGTTCCTCTCTTATGAGTGTGCAGGCGATTGTGAGCAGCTGCTCTGTCTGCAGTAGAGCAGATTACTCTAATGCCCCATAATCACAGTTACATAACCCACACACTCACCCTTTGTTTTGATTTCAGATTCTCTTCATCAACTCACACACATCTGTGCTTTCAATGCAGCATTGTAGTGAAAGTAAGGTTGAGTTTAGCTTTCATCGGCCATAGGTAACAATGAAGATACCTGCCATATGCCACACACATGCCATATTGTGCATGTTCCAGTAAATACAGCTTGCGTGTACAGTAGAATGTGATTTTCTACTGAAAGTAAAATGCCATGTTTGTGGATCATCATTGTGGTTTATAATTGCACTTCATTTCATATCCTCAGGTGCATTGGATAGCAAATTTTCCATATCAAAGTTTCCAACAAATGATCTCCACTGACAACAGATTTGAATTAGCATCATACTGTTTTAAAATGGAACGGAGGATATCTTATAAAAATAAGTGTGTTGTAAAACAGTGTGTACTTTCAGGGGGCTAATGAAGCTTTGCGTGACCAGCAAGGATGTGATTTAGGGCGCCTCTTTAAATTAGAAGAATACAAGGTGATCAAATTGATCAAGACTCATGTGATGTATTGTGCAGTCTGCTTCATCACAGCATTTTAATTTAATTTCTGTAGTGACACCAAATAGAGTTTAAAAAATAATGACTGCTTTCAAACAAATTCTCACTCATCCACCATTGGTTAGCCAAATAGATAACCCTCACCATTAGTACTTTACTTTACTTTACTTTAAATTTTTTAGTTAAATCATATTTGGTATCCCTTTTGTTATAGTTTGTTTAAAACCTGATGAACATGATAGAGAATTGCTTATATAATTAGAGTATAACTTTCTTTTTTTTTCTTTTCTTTTCTTTTTTTCTTAACTGAATTCTAAACCTTCTGTTTATTTCCAGGTTTGAATTAGATTTATATCTCACATTTTCAATATGGTCTCAGACGTTTTGGAAACCACTCTATATATACTGTATATTGTGTACAGTACATCTATATAACAGCACATAATACAGTATGTTGATACCTTAAACATTTACAAGAAATGTCTCATGTTTCCTGAAACATGTTGTAATGTTTGAAACATATATGTTCTAGTGTGACAGCACAGAATATTTCCCCAGACTGTGAGGCCCTTCACATCCTGTCAGGCTGACACAAAAAGGGTTTCAAAGTGAGCCGTTACCCATATACCATGGGCACACCTGTCACGCTGGCAGTTAAGTTTCAAAATGAGTACAATTCCAGGAATCCCACCATGTTAGCGCCAAAGGAAGCTCCCATGGATAAGATGAAGACCTCCCTCCCCCTTTCATGTACCTAGGAGCAAAGGAGAAGGCACTTAAAAAAAAACTTAGTTTTAGTTACATCCGAACATACAGTAATTCATGCATCTGCAATCAATAAGGTTAGGCTTTGACAGTATCCTTAAAAGTGGGCTGATTAGAAAGGAAACAGGTGATGACTGCTCAGTGCTTGTTTATTGCAGATTCCGAAATAGTTCAGTAAAAAAAATGTTTGTTATTCATCAAGGTTTGCTCTGCTGAGCATTTGGTTCCCAAAGGCAGCTTAAAATGGGGCAAGACCAAGATTTAGTGTGTGACTTTTAATAATGGGAGATGTAGTACACTTGTATCTGTTTAATCAGAAAGTTGAAATGACAGACAAAATTATAAGAAAAGTCTAGAAAAATGTAATTATAGTACTAAACCACAGCAGGTCCATTTCTCGGGATTAAACTTGTCTTAAATGAACACTCATATTAAGTCTTACATATCTAAATCAATCCAAAGCAGTTGTTCTTACAAAATATGTAACCATACCTACAATGTACTAGGTTGTACTTGATACATTTCAGTGAAATTTAGTGAACTTGGGAACCTTTATCTCTTTATTGTACTTGCGGCACTTTAAAGTTCAATTCATTGCTCCTCTTTGAAGATATGGCATATTTGACAATGCAGTATGTGATTTCACAATTTATGGATTACAGAGTTTACACAGCGTCTGCTTTTCTCAGACTAGTTAAAAGACTGTTGACTCACTAACAGAAGTGACAGTTCAGTTTTAGGTTACTTAATTAGTTAAGAGATAAAAGCTCAGTTTTACGTAAAAGTGAAAAGCAAATTTTATATGCTGTTATGCAATCGATTGTATAAGCATGTATATTTTTTTGTAAATGGTTTTCTATGGAAATAACACCTTAATTTTTCTGTTGATTGATCCTAAATGATAATTCGACAAACATAATAAATGGTTTGATGCAGAGCATGCATTCAAATTATTAGTGTTGCATTATACTTACATTACTGAAACTGAGAAAAATTGTCAGAATGATTTTCCATGATTTTGGAATAACTGTATTTAGCCTATAGAGCTTGACGTATTATCCCTTTGAATTAGTGTTCAGGAAATCTAGAATAAAAGACTGAGTCACTGGCATCAGATCAAATCAGTGCAATAGGATTAGATTAGAGTACAGATTTTCATGTGAAGCACACACACATTGCTCTTTTCTTTCATTGTATTAATTTCAGTAAACATAAGGAAATCATGATACCTCAAATGGGCCAATATGATTTGTTTCTGTGAAAGGCGGCTCCTCTTTCAAAAGCTGTGCTGATATCAGATGTCTTCTAAAGCAAGTTCGATAGCACAATAAAAGCTCATAACTATTCAACAAATCTGTAATTGAGAAGCAAAGGATGAAGGGAGATGTGTGTGGTGTAGAGTTACAGCTGAAAAGGTGCATGGCAAATTTTTCAGTTCCTGATTTGAAGCATAATGTTCATGGAGAGCGACAGGGACTGTATGGGACCCTGAGAACATTATGAACATATGTACGAATATATAGCATATTTCTCTCAAGAACCTACATTTACTGTGCATTTTCAAATATACATTCATCTCATATCTGCTTCATTTAAAACACAGGCCAGTGAGTCAGCAAAACCTTCTGCTTATCTTCTGTCTGTACAGTCCTCCTGATGCACCCTGGGCTTTAGTGCTCTGCTGAAGGACATAATCTCTTTCACTCTGCACTCTGCCCATCTATTTGTGTGCAAATTAGGAAAAGAAAGGAAAAACATGTGAGCAAATCATATTAAATGTAATTAGGCCATTTGTTGACATAAGGACTGGCCACATGGCAAAGCATTGCTCAAAAGGAAACTATTGTTTGCCTAGTTTCTCCAATTTAAATCACTCACATGCATAAAAGGAAGTCTTTGTTTCTGACAGAAAAATATTTGATTTGACTCAACGCAACACATTTTACAGCATAATTTTTCAGTGTTTCCTTCAAGGAAACAAATTAAGTGTGTGTGTGTGTGTGTGTGTGTGTGTGTGTGTGTGTTCTCCCAAACTGATTCGTTCAAAAACACAGATTCAGTCTTTATGAGTGAGTCATTGCATCATTCAATCTACTAATTCATTTAGAAACAAAACTTACTCAGAGATGCAACGTGTCACTCAGTTGAGTCACTGAATCATTTACTCAACTGATTTGCTTAGAAACAATGATTCACTCAGTGACTGTTGTGGCTTTGTTTGGAAATATTTTTACTAGCGGAGGAAAAATAGACAAAGTAACTGGCTGTATTCTTTCTTATGTATGTTGCCCAATATTAAATTGTTTATTGAACTGTTGTATAAAACAACATCAAAATGGTGTTTGTACTGTTATTACATTTAACATTAATTACTGTTGTACTGAGAATGGATAACAAGATAGAGGTAAAACAGATTATAGGTGGACAGAATGACTTATTTATTCTGATCTAAGCACATATGGAAAGTGCTTTGCAATCATAATCTCATGCTATGTGATAAAAAATGTTCATCGATATTTTAGCAGGATTTCAATTTTACTGCATCAGTCCACCACCCCCTTCTTACAGATAAATGGGAAGAAAATCCCAGTCTAGCTCAGTTAAAATGTGAAATCATTAGGGATGATTGATGACTACTGATCATGAAAGAGACTTGATATGAGGATGACAGAACTGTGAGTAGTGTAACCACATATAATCATGAAAGAAAGTGTGATGGTGGATCTCAGTAATGCTCCATTATGAATCAACTGAATCGCTTAAGTGGAACTGAACTCAAGTGCAGATGTTTGCACTAGAACGTTCATCCACATATGAATAAGAAGGCTCTATTGTGAAAGAGTAAGTCCAGCATGTTCCCAGGGTTCCTGACATCTCCCGGGACGGCGGGCACAGGTCCAGCATTGTGCACTATTTGTCATGCAATGACAGAATGAGAGTTTGATGTTATGGTAACCCCATAAAAGGCCTCTGTTGTGTTTGAACTCACCTCACACAGAGGTGAAGAATGACCCCCACTCGGCCTCTAACACATCCTGGGAAGTGAAGGCATGCTAGCTTTGAGAGTTGAAATTCACGTGCCCACATGGCTCTATTTTCATTTCCAGTCATCTGGATAAAGACTGAAAGAGGAAAAAACAGAGCCACAGGTCTCACTGAGCATCTGACTACCTCTTTATCTATGAATGCAGCCTTCTCAGACCCTCCCCACATAATACTACCTTTGTTGACAAAGCCGTCTGCGTAGTTCCTTACTTGCGCAACCGTAACTTCAACTGTCTCAGACTACAACTGACTCCAGAAGGAGTGTGTGTCTGTTTATATATCAACAGGCAAGTGTTGTTTATTTACCCTTGTGTTAAATCGGCAGCCCACTGGAGTCATAGATCATGACCGTGGGAGATCCCTGAGGACTCACTGTGGTACCTTCAAGCTGTGCAAAAACTTTCCACCTAAGCACATCTGATTTATGGCTCATATACTCAGAAAGCAGGCCTCTATACTGCTGTGCAAAGGCAAAGTGCTCTAACTACATATTTAGTCTGTGAAATCGAGTTTCTCAACAGACTATTGTCTGTTTTGTGAAATTGTATTAGTTTTAGTGTTGCCAAATTAACTGTTTTGTCATTGTAAAGCTCTGCTATATTTCTGAGGAAGAAACACTTCTGTAGAAAAGCCCATAATGAATGACTTAATCTCAAAATCATGATCTGAAATTTATCAGCCAAGTTAATTAATCAAAGACTCAGGTTAATGTTTAAAGACAATTTGGGATGGACATGAATTGGAATTGGGCTGGTTTGAGTGCTAAGAAAACTATGAGCTTAATCATTGCTATAACATTCCAATAATAATGAGTCATACAGACAGATCACTGATAATGTTGATAAAATAACATCAAGAATCCAGGCCGTCTGACTCTGGTGTCTGCCTTAATATGAGATGAACGGCAGGTGTGAGTAACCCACATTTTATTTCGCTCCTGTTTTGTACAAAATATAAACAGTTTGAGTATGGTGGTTTACATCTTAATGGGATAGATTACCCAAAAATATCAGTTCTGTCATCATTTACTCACCCTCATGCTTGTTTTAAACCTGTATGACTTTCTTTGTTCCACTGAACACAGGGATAACTGAATGAAAAGGAGCATCAGGTTTGGAACAACGTGAGGGTGCGTAAATGGTTGCACATTTTTTATTTCCGGGTCAACTGTCCTATTTTCAGCAGTCATTTCAGTCTGTTGAATTTTTGTAGGTGGAGACCAGACAGTGAGACAGAACTGTTTGCCCCTCTGTGGGTTCAGAGACAGCAAGAGTTGAGCCAGAGTGCAGGGTCATGGAGCAAGGCCAGCCACTGACAACAATGACAACTTCCAGGATTGAGCTGTAATCGCTAGTCTCCAAATATCCTTTGCACTTTGCCCCCATCTTTGTGTGGGCAAATAAAGGAAAGAAAGAGAAAAATACCAGAGGAAATCATATTAGAGGTAATGAGGCTGTTTGTTGACATAAGGGCTGTCCACATGGCAGAGCGTTGCTCAGAGGGGAACTATTGTTTGCCTAGTTATTCAAAGTTAAATCATTCATAGCAGACTTATATATAGACAAAATATATTTGATTCGCCAGACACAAAATTTTTTATAACACCATATCTCGGCACCTTTTACAAGAAATTGACTGAATTATGTAAAATCAGTTTTTCCTTAAAAAAAAAGAAATATTACAGAATGTGAAAAGTTTTCTTTTTTAATATATTTTAAAATATACTGTCGCGTGATCCTTCAGAAGTCCTTCTAATATGCTTTATCATCAATGTTATGTTATATGGTATTAACCTATTATCACCAATGTTAAAAGTTGTGCTGCTTAATATTTTTGTGGGCACCATGATACATTTTTTCAGGATTATTTGATGAATAGAAAGTTCGAAAGTACAGCAATATTGTGAAATAGATTTTTTTGTGATGGTATAAATGTCTTTACCGTCTCTTTTTATCAATTTAATGCATACTTGCTTAAAAATTTAAACACCACAAACTTTTGAATTGTATTGTATGCAATTCAATATATGTAATTTATTTTTTAGTAATATGCATAACAGAACTTACTATTAAATACTTTTTACTATTAACTAAATTGCCATTTTATTGAAAAAATAAGAAGATGGAAGCAAATCAGGTTAGATGGACAGATGAGATAAAGATAAATGGCTCTCATTTATTTTGATCTAAGCACCAAAAAAAGTGCTGCGCAACCATAAACTCAGCATCAGTTTTATCCCAGCATCAGTTTTATCCCATCCCCTTCTTACAGACAAATGACTAGAGAATTTTAGACTAGGTCAGTTAATGTGAAATCATTGGAGATGATTGATCATTATTGATCATGACAGACTTGATATAGAATGAGAGATCCAGTGATTTTACCTCATCTTCTCTCACAAGGGCAGAGTTTGTCCTCTAGCCTCTGTGTAAGTCGTGATTAACTTTGTCTCTCTGAGAATCCATATTCACAAAGACCAAGTCTTGTAGTGTATCAAATGAGCAAACAGAGTACATATACATTCACATTGTGTGTTACGCTTTACCTATAGATGGTGTTTAAGCTAGTGCTGTTGCTCCACCTGCAGGCCTCACACATAAACTCTAACCCCAGAGAACTTTGACACACCTATAGACATTATCAAATACCCTTGAGATTGAAAACCAAAAAGCCACATAATGGCAGAAATTGAATTAATTTGTGTGCCAAAATCAGTTTCTTCCATGCTATATGTTTATTATAATCTCTAATTAAGTTTTAACCAGTCATGATCATGATCAGACTATAGAGAAAGTATCCACACCACAATATTCATGAAGAGTCACATAATGATTTATGTAAGTTTACACCTAAAGAGACATTAAGGTGAAAATAGCACAATACATGGGCCTAACCCTTAGATTAATCTACACACAGAATTCATGAGCTAGAGCTGCTAGAGAAGAGAATCTGCCTGTTGGTAATTGACGACAGAGGCATAAGGGTGAGTCAGACACAGGCCAGTGTTTTGACAAGTGGATTAGGGAGGTACACTACCTAATTACAGTAATATGATTACACAACGACAGCTGGAGCACTGCCACCATCCTGCAGCCCGATCCCACCCACAGTGCAGTTCAGAGCACCTTAAACACCATCAGATCTCTGAACAACACCCTTAAAGGGTCAGTTCACCCAAAAATTCTGATTTTGATTCTGCTTTCAGGTGCTGATTTCCGAGTACATGGAGAACAAGCGCTGATTAAAACTGTTTATATACTGTAAAAAAAAAATTTTTTTTTAATTGTAAATAAAACAGATTAAAATGTTAGTTGCCATTTCTTTATAATTACTTGTGAAATTTTCTTGCAGTTTCTGACTGAAAATTGTGTCACTTTTTCCAGTGTTTCCAGTGTACTCTCATCCCTGCTTTTTGCAAAATATTCCTGATTTTTACCCCTAAATCAGTGTGTAAACTGCAGAAAAACTTCATCTACGTGATCACAACCATAAGTGGTAAGGAAAATGTGAAAGGATGCTTAATTTTTGTCTCTTTTCTTGTATGGTCTTTTTTTTCTTGCTGCTGAAAAATGTCTTTGAGTAGACCTTAGAGACAAAGAGCGGACGTCCCATCAGCAAGCCCTCCTTGTAAGTGGTCTTTTCATGCTGAGGGTCCTTCCGTTAACATTGACAGCATCTGCTGTGCTCGTGGCTTAACAATTAATTAAAACAGATGGACCTGTTGCATCAGATGGCACATTAGTGTGACATTGAGTCCAATATCAGATCTGTAGACTGTAGACAGGTCTGAGAAGATTCTTATGGTCTTCCTCCTCTATTATCATCATCTGTATGTTGGGTCACCATATGGATTTACAGTGTCTCACAAGTTACTGCTGCCATCTGCAGATTCAAGGCTGCACTTATTCATGTCATCGGTTCTCCAATGAAAATCAGTACAAACACACATACACACTACAGGGAAAAAATAGATGTCAGAATGTGAGCTATAGCTGTGGGGTCACAGCAGAGATAAGTCCAAAAACATGCTTCCCATAACAGGATGTAGGAGTGTGCTAAAATACACCAAATCCAGCAGTGCTGGTGCTCTCCAATCTGACTGACTCACAGTTCAAACATTGCAATGGCATTAGTTTCCAGCATCATTTTTCCATTTCAGTCCCAACATTATTTCACTAATTCACTTTTACATCTAGTGAGATTCAGAATGAATCTCAGAGGAGGGCAAACATTCCAGTCACAAATTCTTCC
This sequence comes from Sinocyclocheilus anshuiensis, assembly GCF_001515605.1. NCBI lineage: Eukaryota > Metazoa > Chordata > Actinopteri > Cypriniformes > Cyprinidae > Sinocyclocheilus > Sinocyclocheilus anshuiensis. Next base: position 1,360,831 of record NW_015546123.1, on the reverse strand, counting down.
AGCCATTTAAGGTCAGAAACCTTCCTCATGTGAGGGAGTGCACTTGATATAAATGCTGTATTTTTGTATAAATGTTTCTGGATCTCTGATAAAAGAAAGGCAGGCAATGTCTCCAAATACTGGAAATGTCTCAATGGGGGAAAATACTATTGTTATTATTACAAATTTCATTAAAAGTAATTTATTATTGCTAATTGTTATTCTTTTTTAAATTAAAGCATTATTTTTATTCTATTAAATGTATAATAATAATAAAATATTTAAAAATTAAAAAATAAATATATTTTTAACAGTTAAAAATAATGTTTTAATTTAAAAAATAATTTATTTAGTTTTATATTACTGTACATATACTTGATTAATTTTTAATATAACAGTTCATATACACTTCTCATATTAATAAAGCTAGTGCCCGCAAGCTATTTTCATTATTGCCATATTGTCATTTAAAGTCTGATTCAGCTTTTCGGTTACTGGAATAATTTAAACGTATAAACAACACTATTGTGTGCTGTCAGTCAAGGGTGGCACTTGCCTCTTCAATAAGTGAGCAAACCTGGGTGAAGTACAAGGTCCAGAATTTGGCAAAATCCTATGAATATGCATTTATCATCAAAATGATCATATTATGTAACCACAAACTAGCATTTACGTACTTTTTTGTCTATTTGTGCTTGTTTTTAGTAACCTTGTGAAGTCAGAATCTAGGCAGCAGTGGGAAATCTAATGAACATATGGTGTTTGGTCTACATTACAGCGGCCATACGGTGAGGTAGTGCTCTGGAATTATGGGTCATACACGCAGAGATATTGGTAGGAAGTCATCAGAAGTTGCTCTTCCTCACAGAGCACCGAGAGGAAAGAGTGAATAGACAAGAATATGGCCCCACACCAGCCTCCTGGGAAAAGTGTCCGAGCTCATCAGGAAAGCCATTAAAAAAACAGTGTGCTTCTGACTAAGGACAGCGGGGGCAACAATCACTCCGTAGTAGGGAAAGTATGCGCTCGCTGATGATACACGCTGAGCAGCCAAACAAACAGGAGGAAATGTGCGAGCCGATGAGTGAGGAAAAAACATGGCGGCGGTCAGGATGGTAATACAAACTTAGAGGGGTGTCCCGCGCAGATGGTGCACGTTCCCAGAAGGGAGGAGATCAAATACTCTGCAGAGTGTCGGAGCAGGGAATGTATTACTCATACTTCTGTAGAACAAACTCCCACTTCCTGGGCAGGTTGATGTGGGAATCTCATTCCCCTGACTAATCCAGCAAATGGACAGCCTGGAATTTCTGAACATTCTGGTTTTGGTTTCTGGGGGAAAGTGGAAGAGATGCTAACTCGTAACAGGGCTAACTTTCAACCACATGTTTATTTCTGGCTCTGAAAAAAAAAACGAGAATATAGCCTTGAATGAATGTTATACAATGACATGCTGGAATAGACACTGTCAGGAACTATGAATAATCCTGAACTCTTGTTAGGTAAAAGGATGTGGGTTTAGAACTAATTATTTTATACGTAGTAAAGTGGTGAGAGTACATGGTGATTTCAATGGCCTGTGTCAATGGAGCCCTTCCTTTAAGAGCTGTCAGCCATTCACAGTCTTTTTGGTTAAAATAGCTTTATTCAGTTCAAAAGAGTCATGTTAATAAAAAAATCACAGTAAATTGTTATTAAAAAAGCAACACATTATTTGTGGTCCTGCCTGGGCACTCAGTCAACTGTAGAAAACATGGGAAGGGAACGAACGAAGCTCATCTTTGTTGGACGGCCACACAACAAAGAATCGTCTTTGACATCTAAAGGCCACACATGACTTTAAGTCTAACAGAATAAGCAAAAAAACAAAAACAAAACTACAACAGTAAAAACAGACTGATAACAGTAGCTGCCACATGACACATGGCTAGTCTCATTGTATTACTAAAACTGCTGAAGCGTCTCGTCCAATGTATTCAAGAAGTAATACTTTTGGCAGACACAGTTAAGCTTGTAACATGTTTTTGATTTGCTTGGAGGTAGTCTCATCATTCAAATGTTTTGTTGTGTACCTGTGAGTCGAGAGAACATTAAAAATCCACTGAAAACATACCACAACAAGTCATATGGATTTGCATCAAAATTTACTACAACAAGTAATGTTGTAAGGTATAAGCTATACTGTAAGAGTTTTGTAAGAGTCCAGTAAAGCTCACAGACCTAAGGGCATTGAGAAGCCCCTCCACACTGTTGGGCGGCTGATATCGCAGAACCTTAATGCATCCTTTCATCTGTATCATACAAAGACAGACAATAACATTTTGTATTTGTATTTTGAATAAGGTTTTGTATTTGTATATACAGTAATTTGCTTTTAATTTGGGTGATCTATAGTATTTAGCACATTAATTTTGTATAATCAAAAAACAATACTTATTTAAATTAGAAATTACTGATATAAATGCTTATTTGGTGATCAAATGCATTCATTTTTAATATGCTTTTACCATAATGTTAAATTGACAGCCCTAATTAACTTTACAAATATAAAATCTGTTAAAAAATATTTAATCACTTAATCAGTGACAGTAACCATGTATTTGTATTTTTAGTCAGGCTTTGTATTTGCATATAGTTTGCTTTTAATTAGGTACATTTGCACAGTAAGTATAATTTAGTAACTATTAAAAAAATTTGAATTTATTTTAAGACCCATATTGAGAGCCCTAATTATTTACAAATATAAAATCTATTTAAACATTTTGATTAAATCAATTAATCCGCATATTAATGAAATTAAATTAAATGAGTACATTTGAATAAAATAACTTTTACTAAAAGGATCAGAAAGCAGAATAAGGCATACATCGATTTTGGAGGATTTAACAGTAGCTGCCACATGACACATGGCTATTCTCATTGTATTACTAAAACTGCTGAAGCGTCTCGTCCAATGTATTCAAGAAGTAATACTTTTGGCAGACACAGTTAAGCTTGTAACATGTTTTTGATTTGCTTGGAGGTAGTCTCATCATTCAAATGTTTTGTTGTGTACCTGTGAGTCGAGAGAACATTAAAAATCCACTGAAAACATACCACAACAAGTCATATGGATTTGCATCAAAATTTACTACAACAAGTAATGTTGTAAGGTATAAGCTATACTGTAAGAGTTTTGTAAGAGTCCAGTAAAGCTCACAGACCTAAGGGCATTGAGAAGCCCCTCCACACTGTTGGGCGGCTGATATCGCAGAACCTTAATGCATCCTTTCATCTGTATCATACAAAGACAGACAATAACATTTTGTATTTGTATTTTGAATAAGGTTTTGTATTTGTATATACAGTAATTTGCTTTTAATTTGGGTGATCTATAGTATTTAGCACATTAATTTTGTATAATCAAAAAACAATACTTATTTAAATTAGAAATTACTGATATAAATGCTTATTTGGTGATCAAATGCATTCATTTTTAATATGCTTTTACCATAATGTTAAATTGACAGCCCTAATTAACTTTACAAATATAAAATCTGTTAAAAAATATTTAATCACTTAATCAGTGACAGTAACCATGTATTTGTATTTTTAGTCAGGCTTTGTATTTGCATATAGTTTGCTTTTAATTAGGTACATTTGCACAGTAAGTATAATTTAGTAACTATTAAAAAAATTTGAATTTATTTTAAGACCCATATTGAGAGCCCTAATTATTTACAAATATAAAATCTATTTAAACATTTTGATTAAATCAATTAATCCGCATATTAATGAAATTAAATTAAATGAGTACATTTGAATAAAATAACTTTTACTAAAAGGATCAGAAAGCAGAATAAGGCATACATCGATTTTGGAGGATTTTACGAAAGCTCCAGCTGGATGGACATAGTCGTATAAGATGATCACCCCCACCATCACACGCAGGCAGAATAACACTGTGTCCTCACTGGCAAATCGACTGTGGTACTCCCTGATCAATACACACACACACACACACACACAGAGGATAAATTAACAAGTTACAGCCTGCTACAGAAGAAACAAAAGGCCAATAGTTAAACAAACATATCAACTTACGGTGTCTCTAACATGACTTTACACACACTTGCCATCGTACTCAGACAATCTGTTGTGTTCTCTACGGGCAGTTCTGCATGCTGATCAAATAGAGAGCGCAAAATGTGTTAGTTACGATGGTTTGTAATGAGAAAACAGTGTTTTGGAAGTGAAAGTGATCGAGAAACATTCTTGTATAGATGTGTTGCCAAAGTATATCATGTACTTTTTTGAGACTAATTAAGTAGAATTTATTCATGAGCATCTGGACTTGTTAGTCGATTTTTTTTAACATCCATTTGAGTGGTTTGAATTGTGTAAGGCTTGTTATAATCAAAATACAGCAGATTTTAACAATCCCCTACCTTTGATACAAATTTAGTTGTGGCATCGCTTAACGTTTTCAGCATGGGCGTGGCATTGGCGTAGAAGAGAGACATGCGATTGGCCAGTTCGTTGTCAACCTCATTATGCTCTTCTGCCTGTAGAAAGAACATGCATGGATTTTTTTCAGTATCCAAGTGTGAAAAATTCATACTTTTAAAGATTTAAAATAAAAGGTGTCAGTTCAGGCGTTGGGCTTTTTGGAGGTTACGGATGCGCTTTTCCTTGGTCAGCTTTACTTAGTAGTTAATCATGGAAATGGATGTGGAAACTGGGCATTCTGGTGCACTGAAAATGCATTTTAGCTGACTTGAAACATTTCATTCATTACTGTATGCTAAAAACTGAATGTAAATCCTGCTTAAATCCACAGACTGTAGACATGTCCAGAATTCCTAATACATGCTCTTCCACAGCCAAGCTCATGTTCCATGAGATGAAAGTGGCTGTCGTAATTATTCCTTGCAGAGAGTGCTTTTAATTGGCAAGGCAAGGTCAACGATCCTCGGTGTCAACCCCTGCTGAGCCGCTCCCTGATGATACAGCACGTGCTAATGAGCCTGAAGTCGTTAGCACGCATTACCGACTCAACGTCAACCGAACACACTTCAACTCTGTGTCAGCTAAAAGATTTTGCGGGAGGGAGACATACGAAATAAATAGCAGGAAAAGATAGAGAGGTTTAGATGAGTGCGATATTTCATGTTTCCCTGAGTCAGGATCTTGTGCCACTCTGCCACCTAATGATCGAGACCATTAGAGAACAGAAGAGCTCCCATTAACCCCTGTGACATGGGGGGATGGGGAATCACTACAACATAAGCTGTCTGAAAATGAGGCACATTTCCATACGGAGCAGGTTCACTCACTGTTTGGTTGATGATACGCATGCGGCTCAGGGTTCTTCTGTAGTAGCTGAAGTCATTCTGGATGGCTGGGTTGGTCATCTGTAGAGAGAGCAGGTGAGCATTTAAATGCATAACTGGCAGCTGAAAATTGCATTTCTGCTAAATATGGGAATGGGAAACATGTAAACACGGCATTCATGCATTTGTAATTTTACTGTGAATGTATGAATTCAAGTGAGCAACTAGAAAATCAAAAGAGCATATGGCCATTTCATCCACTGCTGGTTTTTGTGACAGACTTCATCAGTGCAGTAATCTAGACAATATTCTCTATGGCACCTTTGAAAGCAACTGCACTAATGCCGAGTTCACACTGCACAATTTTAGCCCGATTTTTCACTCGCCGACAGGTTTTGCGAAATCGCCGACAAATGCCTGAAATCGGAGGCAAATCGGTGCTCGTTCACGCGAGTGACAATCACGCAGTGTGAATTATCAATAATTTAATCAAGAATTATTATAATTATTATAATCCTGCTGTGTGAAATGAGTTCTGACTGAAAAACACATCGGCGATGACCTACAGCCAATGAGAGACCAAGATACAGGGCAGCGGGAAGTTCGGGGAGGAGTTATATGAAATGTAGTTTGCGGACCAGTGTTGCCAAATCCACGATTGCCGCCGGTTGTTTTTCATGTCAGCAGGTTGAAGCGACCCCAATAACGTGATATTGAGGCCCTGGAATGTGAATTGTACCAGGAGAACCCCACCAAAAAAATGTTTATTTTTACTGGGGGACCCCCTCGAAAGCAACTGGGCTATTTTCAGGCTAGTTTTGAGTAGTAATTGGGCAGGTTTTGTACCAAAAACCTGGCAACCCTGCACCAGACAGAGTTATCGGTGATTCTCCCTATTGTAAAGTCATGCAGTGTGTAACCTCCTGTCGTCGTTCCATCGTGCAGTGTGAACACAGCAACAACTGAATGCTACCCCAGATAGTCGTTCAGTGTGAAACCAACAGTGATTGAAAATCTTCTGATTGAAAAACCGTCTTTGAAAATCGTGCAGTGTGAACTCGGCATTAGTTTTCCATTAATTTGACTAATTGGTTGCAACTGGACTTTGTGTTCCATTAGTTCAACTAATTAGCTGAATCACTACAGAGCTAATTAAGTTAACTAATTGGATACAAAATTCAGTGGCTTACAAATAAATTCTATCATACACATTCTCTATCGCTATTGCATTATGTGTGATACAGTAGTTGCTATCAGTTTCAGGACAAGACTGAGAAGATTTTTTTTTTTTTTGTGATGAATAAACGAGTTAATAATATATGATTCTACTTTAAATCATAATTTAAAAGGATATAATTGCATCTGAAGACAGTAATTATTACAGAAGCTATATTTCCATCCAAAGCTGAGAATTTAACTTGTGCGCAAAATTGGTTTCCATCGTAGTTTATGCACGTTTTCTTATCAGATAAAAAATGTATCTAACTCAGATGAGCTCTTAATGTTTTTTTTGCACATCTTGGCATTTCCATTCAGCGTTTTTTTAATGCGATAACCCAAAATACACATAAAAATAGGTGGATGGAAAAATAGCTAGTGAAAGCTTAAGTAAAGTTTTTTATACCTCCTCCCACCCCCATCACTGGTACCCCCTCACAAAAAGAAGTGCATGACACCCTGTTCTAGCAAAAACGATAGACTTCTCTGTAGTGATGTATGCAGGACTTCACCTATCATTTATTCCACTTAAATCCCGCCCCTGCAAGCTCACGCTAATCTGCCTCCGTTTTTGAGAACAATGCCCACACCTCAAAATCCAATCAACAAGCAATGTCTTTTTACATATTATCTACATGTTTTCCTTTTCGATAATCCATTACACTCAGCTGTGCATCATAATGTGGAAGAAAAGATCTGTCAGTATTTTCGTTTTTATCTGGACTTGACTTGTAGTCAGCATAAAATGAAAATTCACCTGGATCTTCTGTTTGATGGCATATCAAATGGCCATCCCTTTCTTACTCACATTCAGATCTCCCTACATCCAATCAACAACTGATTAATAGAACCAAGAAAGAGATATTGCATAATCACTGCAAGTATAAATATAATTTACAGATTGGTCAGATGTGTTAATTACAGATTTTTGGAGGTCTGAGATTAAAGACAGGATGCTGGAGTCCCACTAACAACACTTTTGCTCCACATCCTCTCATTCTACCTAATTGTTGATTTCGCCCGTCTTTTTCTGAAGCAGGTTAGGAAGAGATGGTTCCAAGAAGGATTAGACATGTGCAGAATGGGTGTGACCTGAGGTTGCCTGGTTACCTTCAGCTCATCGAAGCGCAGTGTGAAATGCAAAATCTCAGCGAACTGCCGTGCCAGCGCCTGCTCCTGCTCCAGATGTTGAGTTGGGCTGCAGCGCGAGCTGGTGAGAAACTCCAACAGGCCCTGCAGAGAGTCTTCTACACAAGACACAGAAGAAACAGAACTGCTAATGTTTTTGGTGGATAGAAATATAGATAATACTGGGTTATGGTCACTATATTTTGACAAAAACAGGCAGAGAAACAGAGTGTCTGGCAGAGAGATATTAGGTCAGTCTGACCCTTTGATGTTTCACCAGAGCCTCTCCTCCAGAGAGCGCTGCCATTGGCTGGTGATGATGTGTGATTAAGGGCCATGTCATGTTTAATTAGGTCATGACCTATTTCTCAACATCAAACCCTCCATCTGAATCACTCAAACCCACAGACTTACAAGCACAGACAGACAGCACAAAAAGTAAATACAACCACACTTTCACAGAGCATATCACATACTTTGAGACATACAAGATTATGAGACACTAAATATTTCTGGGAAAAAAAAAACTGATTAACAGAACAAATTAGTTATTATGGCATTTCCCATTGCTGCACCAAGTACAGTATCAATCTTTGGATTTTAGTAGAATTTTCTAAATGATATGTGATTTTCCACATCAACTGTAACATCCATGTCACAGTTACAAATTGTAATTTGTTACTGATTCCAGTAACGTAATAGTAACATAATCCATTACATTACACATTTCAGGTAATATAATCAGACTACTTTTTGATTACTTTTGACTTGTTTATCACATTAATTTAAATAGGATAATCTTGTACAATATTGATATAAAAATACAAAGAGTAAGAAAATATATCCCATTCATGTTTTATCAATATGCATGTTTTGTGGGAATCAAACTCAAAAGCTTGCCTTTGTTCGAATCATGCTACATCAGTTGAGCTACATATGTAGGTTACAGCTAACATACGCTACCGTAAGTTTGATGTCACTAAGATTTTTTTTTTTTTTGGAAAGAAATTTATATTTATATTCAGCGAAAACACACAAATTCATCAAAAGTGACAGTGAAGACATTTATAATGTTACAAATTTGTTTCAAATTTCAATTTCAAATAAATGCTGTTTTTTTTTCTAGTCATCAAAGGATGTATCAAATGTTTTCAACATAACAATAATAAGAAATGTTTCCTGAGTGCCAAATCAGCATATTAGAATGACTTCTGAAGGATCATGTGACACTGAAGACTAGAGTAATGACTGCTGAAAATCAGAAAACAGTCATTTTAAACTGTAATCTTATTTCACAATATTACTGGTTTTACTGTATTTTTGATGAAATAATGACTTGGTGAGCATTAAGAGACTTCTTTCTTTTTAATGGTTCTGAACATTCCAAAAAATATATATTTCAAGGATAATGAATTTATCATTAAGTTACAGAAGATCTGGGGTGTGTACTGTCAGAGATGACGAGCTGTGTTTTTGCTAGATGTGGTGAAAGAAACTGGCCTTGCCCAAAGAGCGCGCTAATCCAATTATGACGCACTGCTGCTCTGTCTATGACTTACTCCCTGGGAACATGTGCTGAATCACAACAGAAATACTGTACAACTTCACAGGAATATTAAAATATTTTGAAAAGATTATTTACTGTTGTACAATGTTTTGCAAAAGGTCATGTAGCTGTGATTCAACTGTAGGCTTGAGTCCTTATTTTCATTACAAATGCAGCCTTGCTCATGTGACATTGCACATATTCATACTGACTTGTTATGTATAGCTACAGGTGCATCTCAATAAATTAGAATGTCGTGGAAAAGTTCATTTATTTCAGTAATTCAACTCAAATTGTGAAACTCGTGTATTAAATAAATTCAATGCACACAAACTGAAGTAGTTTAAGTCTTTGGTTCTTTTAATTGTGATGATTTTGGCTCACATTTAACAAAAACCCACCAATTCACTATCTCAACAAATTAGAATAAGGTGACATGCCAATCAGCTAATCAACTGAAAACACCTGCAAAGGTTTCCTGAGCCTTCAAAATGGTCTCTGTTTGGTTCACTAGGCTATGAGTTGAATTACTGAAATAAATGAACTTTTCCACGACATTCTAATTTATTGAGATGCACCTGTATATGACAGTAGGGCGATTTCAGCTCTTTGATTACATTTGTTTAAATGAGAAAAGCACACGAGTAAGAGCATATGAGCTGATGTAAGGACAGTTTAGTAATGCCCAGTCTTATATAATCTCACTATTGCCGGCTGCTGACGTGTGTGCTGGTACAGTAATGTGTTTGATAATACTGATGAATTAAACCTCAAGAAGAATCACCTTACTGAAAATCAAAACACAGTCCAGAGCAGATGCTAATACTACAGTATATGGTAAATGGGTCAGTGGACCATGTATCCCTGTGAGGAATTGTGGGAGAGTAGATCATTAAAAATATCTTCTCATTTATCACCTATGCCTCTGGGTAAAAATAGCCATACATGTTATTATTTATAGTTCTGTGTGCTGTGCACATTAAAGCAAAGAGAATAATGACATACCCAGTTTTAGTGAGAACTCATAAAACTTCTTTAGTTTGCCAACCAGCGGTACCACAGCGGCCCACGCACTCTCTTGCACACGCTCATCATTGGAATGCTGTATGGCCTGAGGAGACAACATGCAGACGCTTAAACAGAACATTCCTTACAAACAGAAATAAAGAGAGCTTGTCATGGAAAGTAACATAAAGCCCCGGCTAATGTCTAAACAATCTGAAGTGCATTATGAAAGTACTCGCCTGTCTGATGGCTTCACCTGCTCCACTATATGACTGCAGGTCCTGTAATACACTCACAGCCTCTGTTAGCACCTCATTGACCTCCTCCCATACTCTCTTTTCGGCTTCTGTTGGCTTGGCATCTACAGAGGAGAAATCAGCTAAGTCTTAAACGTGCTTAAATTGAAGACAGGGTGTAATTGCTTAAATTGTATCCATATATTTATATTTTTGGTTATTCACTATTTATGTTTTTGAAAAGATGTTTTTTTTTCCTATTAGAGGAACTGCCATTTCATCCATTGTAGCTTATAAGATGCAAGAAATTCAATACAATAAAAACATAGTTATAAATGATAAAATCTTATTAAATATAGTTATTAAATAACAATAATAATAATAATTATTATTATGAAATAGTCTAATAGTAATAGTAATTATTTATTAATTATATATGATTATAGTAATTAATAATAGTTAACCGTAATTAGTAATAATAATTATTAATGTTATTTATAATAATTATTATTATAATTATTATTATTTACAATATAAATATTACTTAAATACAATGATATTAATATAATTAATACTTAATGTTATTTACAATAAAAATATTATTATAATATTCACAGTGTTGTTTCATTTTATATCATCAGCAAAATTACTGTCAATAAATTGTGAGTAGGTGACATTTCTCCCAGCCCTCAACATCAGATAATATAGGTTGTAACTGTATATTCACTTACTTTCAAAGTCCAGGAAAAAGTTCCCTGCGTTGTTGTCAATGTCTCGTGTGAGAACCTTAATCAGATTCCCCATCCCGACCTGTCGGAGACCTAAAAGATAAGATAAAAAGGAAAAGTAATATAAAATACTTTCTGAATGATGATTTTTGCATGTGATTTGTGGCTTAGTGACACTTTTAATGTCAATGAAGGTGTAAACACCATTTGATTTGCCTATACAAGAACACATTCAGGTCGACTCAAGAACTGTGACACCTGTGCTCACGACAACAACATCTGGCCACATGTATGTGTGTGACAGGCAACATCTGCTCAGGACAATGCAGAAAATCAGGGGAGACCCAAATGCTGCTGCATTACCCTCCTGAACACGCACCCCAGTTTGACTGCAGGTGAGAGGACACATGCTGCTGAGAATGCAGTACGACTGCAGCACTCATGGGTGGATTCTACTGCAGGATCATGACGCCCTCTAGCAGTCAAAGTGTTTCTATAGTTCACAATTGACACTCCGAAGTCCCCCTCCCTTTGGGCTGAGGGTTAAATCGTTGTAAGAATCATACGTTCCCTGAAAAGAGCACACTCTCATTCTTATTCATCCGCTCTGAGCTCAGCGCTCCCGCAGTGAGTCACTGCCTACAACAGATTAAATAACATCATGAAAAACCAGAGGATCCTCAAGAGGAACAGACAGACCTCAGAGTTAAACAGCATGTCAACTTATTCAAAGGCCAAAGTCAGAATTTTGTGTTCAAGCCGAACAGAAACTTTCTTTATTTCTTTGAAGGACTTTGCTTCTCCTCTAAACGAACAGCCTTGAAAGTAGGTAAATGGGTCGTTACAGTGTCTCACTGAACTACAGTGCATTCTGCAGTGTGAGTGGGGGTGTGTTGTCTTTATATCTTGGCATACTCATGTTCTCATGGCATTCAGAATTTAAAGGACCAAAGGGAGTAAATAAGCACTGCTGTCTTGATCTGTCTTGAACCGCCTAAGCCCCCCTTGTCAACTTTACACCCCTCAGACTGGGGGGGATGGTACCATCTAAACTGAGGTTGCTTATTTGACTACAGCATATACACCCTGCAATCCTATTGGCTAAGGAGGGAGACCGAACATTCTGCTGTTTCCATGGAGCCTAAAAATATTTTTCAACCCAAAATGTGCTGGCAGCCAATAGGAGTGGAGCACAGGAGTACTGGCAGGACTTAAAAGAACCTGAATAAATTAATCACGAGTGCAGCACTGGGAAAAGAGACATGTGACTCAAAAACAAATTTAAACTCAAAAGTGGAACAGTTTGACAGGGTAAACCTCACAAGCTTTCTTGAATGTTTAAAAAAAAACTCCAGTTCTACAAAAGATACAATCAAATTATAGATAAACAAACTGTTAAAGCAAAACATCACTCAAGGTCGAGTATTACTGTGATTTTACCACAGGAAAGGGGTGTTTTTAGGTAGATGCAAAGCTTTTAAAAAACTGTCAAATAAAATTAATAAATGAAATTAGTAAGGCTAACACTGTGATGATAATGAAGTTACTTGATAATATAATAATAAATGATTATGAATATTATATAAGTAATTGGCAACACATTATTTTAATTACCAATTCTCACTATTCACTAGCATGCATATTAATAGCATGTTGGCTGTTTATGAGTATTTATAAAGCACATATTAAAGCCTTATTCTGCATGACCATATTTTAGATACCTTAATACAACCCCATACCTAAACTTAACAACTACCTTACTATTAACTATCTACATATATACATGTAAAAATATTTAATACGTTAATAAATATAACATTATTGATTTATTCTGTATTCAGAATCTCAGTGAGCTAGCTGAAACCCCAGTTACTATTAGCACTGTACTCATCTCAGTTCATAACAGTGGTGCTGTTCTGAGAGAGCGAGAGAGAGAGAGAGAGAGAGAGAGAGAGAGAGAGAGAGAGAGAGAGAGAGAGAGAGAGAGAGAGAGAGAGAGAGAGAGAGAGAGAGAGAGAGAGAGAGAGAGAGAGAGAGAGAGAGAGAGAGAGAGAGAGAGAGAGAGAGAGAGAGAGAGAGAGAGAGAGAGAGAGAGAGAGAGAGAGAGAGAGAGAGAGAGAGGCGTTGCTGACGAGAGAGAGAGAGAGAGAAAGAGAGAGAGAGAGAGAGAGAGAGAGAGAGAGAGAGAGAGAGGCTTTAGATTATGGGTGTGAATGCAGTTTCCTCCCCACTGCAGTACTTGTGCACCAGGCGTTTGACAGCATGTGCCTCCACGTGTTTTCGCCTCCACTACTACTACTGCCACCCAACCAGAGAAGAATACGACCCCACCCCACCCCTTTCCTCCCCACTCCCGCTTCATACGACAGAGCGCAGAGGGAAGTCACGTGGGTGGAGGGGAGGCTCTGCTCTGCAGTGAGGCGGTCTGCGGCAGTGCAGAGAGCACAGACAGCGCTCCTCTTGACCCAGATTCCACCGCTGCCACGTCACACTGGCTTAACATTAAGCCCAGCATGGCAAGACATGGACAGATATGCTGCAGGTTGCCCCCAGCAGACACGGCTAATAATACGCACGCACGCCTCTGGCCACACAGAGTCTATCTCTTCGATTAAAAATGAAATTAATCAAGCTAACAATTAATGTGATGATACTAAATGTAATATATACATACATTAAAATTACTTCATAATTCATGATTAATATAATGACTTATGAAATTATGATTAATGATTTATATTAATTTAATATCAATACAAATTACTAAAACTAACATTGTCTTTATTGCCATCAGTTATTATAATGATGTTAAGTATAAAAAAGATCATTTAATAATAAATATATAACATACATAGTCATATTTTATAAATTAAATATAGTAATAATATTGATGATTGTTAATATTAATAAAATTACAAAATTAAATATAATCTTTAATATGCATATCAAATGAAATTACTAACACTAAAACGGTCTTCACTTATTATGATGATAATAAAAGTTAAAATCATATAATGTTTAGGATATATACAATAATAATATTATATTATGTTATATGTAATTTCTTATATTACATATTGTATTACATATAATATTCATTATGATTTATATAATAGTAATGAATTCATAATATATATAATTTATATAAATATCAAATAAATTAACAACACATAAAATATATAAATGATACTATAATATATATTTTAATAATTCAAGCATTTTATTGTATATAAAATATAATTATATTTTCATAATTTAATATATATATATATATATATATATATATATGCTTCTTTTCCATTTTGCATTTACTTGTACTTTTACTTTCAATACTTAAGTACGTTTAAGATTATAAAAATACTTTTTGTACTTAAGTACAATAAATATCACATACTCTAAGACTTTTACTCGAGTAATATTCTAAACGGTGACTTCAACTTCTACCAAAGTCATATTCTGGTAAGATATCTGTACTTTTACTTGAGTATGGCTTTCAGGTACTTTATACACCACTCTCTGCACCCTTCATTTAGACCCTATAAATACCACAGGACAATCAGATTTAATAAAAAATATTGTTGGTACATTAGCCATGACACATCTGTTAAGAATCTGTCTGCTATGAAACAATATTTCTGTGATTTTTCAGTGATTGCCCATATTTCTTCAGAGCAGACGATGTTATTCAGATCCGCAGCTGTACACAATCTGATTAACCTGTGTTAGGAACACAGCTGAACTTCAACCTAAAAATGAACCCCACATCGCCCACAAATCATCTCTCATCTGCCCATGGATGTGAGAGACGCTAAATCCATCTGCCCAGAAGCTAGAAGAGATGCAGGCACAACTTCCACCCTCCTCCCCATCATTCTCCCCGAAGCACACAGAGCTGTCAATGAACTGACACAGAGAATTACACATCTAACTAGACTCATGATGACCTTTAAATGTAAAGCTTAATATGACCTTACACATGATACTTGACTTTAAACATTTAGATCAAGATACAATGTTTCAAGGTGACGTGACCTTGAAAAAACTACAGAAATACTATTTCATCGCTACTTCATAACAGGAAGGTTACAGTATCTGTGTACAGACACTGTAAACTGAAGAGTTTTATTGCCTCCTGGTGGACATCAGAAAGCTATGTTTTGAAATGACTTCCAGCAGGACCTTGCCTTTCTGACTTCAGATCAGGGATGTGCAACATTCAGAATTCAGTTGAGAATGCACTGTAATTTTTGTAAAGCACTTTTAAAACAGCCTCGAGACTGACCAAAGTGCTGTACATGAGCAGAATAACACAAATACAATATAAAAAATAATCAGAATAAACATAAGCAAAGTACACAAATACCAGATTTAAAACAGAAACAAAGATCAACAATTAACACATGTTAAAAGCAAGGGAAATCAGATGAGTTTTCAGAAAAGATTTAAAAACTGGTAAAGAGGGGGCCATTCAAAGTTGTACTGGCAAGCTATTCCACAGTCGACCCACCACAGAAAAGGTTCGATCCCCTCTGCGTTTTAGCCTTGAGCAAGGGATTGTCAATAAGTTAAGTTTACCAGATCTTAAACTTCTGGGAGGGTTATAGGGACACAGTAAGTCAGACAGGTATTTTGGGTATGTAGGCATTTATACACAAATAGAAGAATTTTGAAGTCAATCCTGAAATGGACTGGAAGCCAATGGAGGGCTCGCAAAATGGGGGTGGCGTGGTCATATGTGCGACCATTTTTAAGAAATTTAGCTGCAGCATTTTGAACCAGTTGATGTCGAGCTACCTGAGACTTGGAGATACTGTAAAACAAAAAGATGCAATAATCCAAACGCAAAGTTATAAAAGCATGGATAACTGTCTCAAGAGACTTTTCAGACAGAAAATGTTTTATCTTAGAAATTAAGCGAAGCTGGAAAAAACTAGAGTCAACAACGGAGGACACATGTTTATCTAATGTTAGCCGACTATCAGTGAGGACACCAAGATTACGTAGCTTGAATTAAAAGCAGACAGATTGCCCAGTGCGGTATTATTAAACTCAGATTTATCAGATGGACCAAAAATTATAATCTCAGTCTTAGAGTCATTTGAGTTAAAAAGTTGTTGGATAGCCAAAGTTTGACCTTGTCGAGGCAGGAGAGTAGAGTGTGTCAAGCAGAAGGGTAATTTCTTTTTATCGGCAGGTAATTCCTGAACTTAAATTGAATTTGCTATCAATCAGGATGCAGAACTGCAATTTGAATTTGAATGAAAGAAACTAGAATTAAAATAGAAATTACAGTGCATTTCTTAGAATTGTACATTTCAAAAGCAACATTTGTCAAAACTTTAAATGGTAGCCTAAACCCTTGTCTGAAAGTTTTGAAAAAAGTTTTAAAAGCCTTGAATTTTAAATGGTTATAGAATATGACGATTTAAATTGTTTTGCCACAACTACAAAAAAAATATTATTGCAATTAGCTATCACATTTTAACATTTAGTGATTTCCAGATTTACATTTTTGAGCTAACTTCAGAGCCGGCACTATCTTTAGGCATAGCAGGCAATTGCCTAGGGCAGTGGTTTTCAACCTTTACTCCAAGGCCCCCTTCCTCTCCTCTCTCTTTTCTATTCACAAAAACCTTATACAGTAATTATACAGTAACTTTAAAGGGGGGGGGGGGGTCCTAATGCTATTTAATGTATTCTGAGTTATTTACACTGTTAAAGATTGCATTCTCATGCTAAACATGGCCAAAGTTTCAAAAAACGATTTGGATGTATGACGGAGTTCTGTGCCAAATACACTCCTTCCGGGTTTGAATAAGTTTCAGAAAGTTTTTTTCGAGCATGGGTCTTCATGACGTCACGGAATTCCTTCTATGGGCACTTCTCCTGGAAGAGCGCGTGCACACAGCAAATAGAGCGAGAGCGCGCGCCCATAAACGTGCTTGATTCAGGTTAAGGGAGTCGTCAGCAGCACTGCACAGGACTTGCTCGAGAAGAATGTCTCCAAAGAAGTGTGATTTTGGATGTATGGGAAAGATAACCTTGTTCAGCTTCCCAAAGAACCCAGAATTAAGGGAACAGTGGATGCAGTTTGTTTTTCTGGGACAGCAACGGAGTTTCGCACATGTGTGTTTGTTCCTGTCATTTCGGTGACGAATGTTTTATAAGCAAGGCCCAGTTCGACACTGGATTTGCAGATCATTTGATATGGAAAGATAGAGCAGTCCCAGCGATAAAATATCCCGGTCATGAGCTGGAATTGCAGGCAGGGAGTAAAACTGCATCAAACTTCTGTGTTTTGTTGCCAAATTGGCACGCCTTCAGAAGCTCAGCTGTTTTCGGAGAGAATCATAAAGCTGTATCTTTCTTTTATAAATCTGATAAAACTAAAGAAAACTAAACTATCTCTTCGGAGATATGAAGGATGCAATACTAATATATAGGTACTCAAGATTAACATGAGATTGGCGAAAATGTGTGTGTTATGTCCCCTTTAACAACAATCAGGTATATCAGAGACGTAAAGTCAATGGAAATCCTGGTGAGTACTTCAGATTGTTTTTTTTTTTCTCCCTTGGGGTTCCTTTCATTAAATTCGATAAAGGGAGTGTTGTTTTGCACCAAGACTTTGTAAAAGAGCATAAAAGGACCCCTTTAACAAATTAGCACAAGTCACCCTGCCATACCAAACAAGACCACAGGGAGATGCCAAAGGACTGCAATATAAACAACTTAGGGTGTATTCACACCTGTCTTGTTTGGTTCGATTGAATCGAACTCAAGTTCATTTCCCCCTATGGTGCGGATATTTTGGGCAGGTGTGAATACAGCAATCGCACTCTGATGCGGACCAAACAACCGTACCGAGACCCAGCTGAAGATGTGGTCTCGGTCCGCTTCCAAATGAACTCTGGTACGGTTAAAGATGGGTCTCGGTCCGCTTCCAAACGAACTCTGGTGCGGTTCGAATGAAATATGAACGCAACACGGACCAAACACTTCTAAACAAACCAAAAACAGGAAGTAATGACAAGATGTGACGCTATGCGACATGATTTAACGACGCGGAACGAGCGGTACCATCCAAAACAAAATGAGCAGAGGTCAAACGTGGAGCAACGAGGAGGTAAAATGCCTTTTATGAGCTCTTCATTAGTTTGCAGGTGGTGAAAATAAAATCATAAGTACACGCAGCAATGAGCGCACTTAGTCCAGCAGACGGCATTAGGTGTGTTCGACTTAAAGCGGCGCTGAGCAGAACGATTGGTTAATGGGTACTTTGATGTCATACACTGATCGGTCTGCGCAGCACTTTAAGTCGAACACAGCTTTTGTTTGGGGTATTCGGTGAGTTCCGTCGCGAAATATATGTAATTCAACCTGACCAATCAGGTTGTGAACGTATCACTGTGCCTTTAGGTTCGGTATCTTTAGGTTCGCTGTCAAAAATGTCAGTGTGAACGCTCAGTGGACCAGGACCAAATGTATCGTTTTCTTTTTTGGTCCAGACCAAACGAACCAAGAGAACCGAACTACAAGTGTGAACGCACCCTTATACCGATCTATTCAGCATCACTACACCGACTCGACGTCATCAGTGAACAGTTATCTCTCAGAACACGTGATCGTGTTCTGAGAGATAACTTATGCCCGTTATGTACATAAACACCACTGATCCTGCCAAACTTCTCCAAAACACGCTCTTCGGCGAGCATCCGTTATAAAACACTCGCTCTACATTAATTTTGACAACTACGTGAATATACTGAACTGTGTTCAATCAGAAATATGATGTTATAGTGATCAGTGGGCCGAGAGCGCACATACACGGTTCGTTTGCGCATTAATAATAACGGACACATGTTGCCGTTTCAAAGTGTCCCGCCTTCTGAATGCTTGCTGTAAGGAACACATCCTTCAAGTGATCATCTCTTTCACTTCCACTTGACTTGTGTATATAGTGCATATTTAAGGTAACAGTGCAATACATAATATCATATTATTAATATTAACAATATGGCAATATCTGTAGTCAATAAATGGGGGAAATCCTGCTCATACCCAGCTAGGAAAAAAATGTTAAGAGCACTGATGTTCATTTACTGATGTGGTATTCAAGAACTGTGAATAGATTACTGAGCAAATTACTGCATAATAATAATAATTATTATTATAATAATATCCTCAACAAACAAAAGAGATACAGTTTAATTAACTTTAACTTAGATACAGTTTAATTAATGTACATACAGTACAGGTCAAAAGTTTGGACACATTACCTGCATTTATTTGATCAAAAATAGAGAACAAAACAGTAATAGTGTTAAATTGATAAAAAGTGATAGTAAAGACTTATATTATTATAATTTTTTTTTTTTTAACAACTTTCTAATAATAAAAACAAATCCTGAAAAAGTACCACGGGTCATAAAATAAATATTAAGCAGCACAACATAATTTAAAGTATATTAAAATAGAAAACCATTATTTTATATTGTAATAATATTTCACAATTTTACTGTTTTTTTTATCAAATCAATCCAGGCCTTTATGAGCATAAGAGACTTCTTTCAAAAATAGTAATGTGTCCAAACTTTTAACCAGTACTCAATATGTAAAAAAAATTTACAAAATTTAAACTGAAATGTTGTATAAATAAAAAGGTTAGGAATCGGACCTGGATACCTTAATTATAATATAAAGTTGTCACTTATACAACTTAACATTTTAATTTGTCTTACCTTAACTTTTTTAGGCTGTATCAATACTTTTTTTTCCAACAAGTTTTTTTTTTTTTTTTTACCTTATGGACATATGGACCATGTCAATGTTATTTTTGTTGAATACATTTTATACAAATAAAAAAAAATGTATTGTATGCCTGAATTTTTTTAAACTAAGCGTTGGCTATAACCAAGCCAAGCGTTTTGCGAACATCAAAAAAGAAAAACACTTTTAAACATCTACTAGTGCCTTCCCCCTTTTTAGGGGTGAGAATCGGATGCAGAAATAATAATTGACACCTCTGGTTTTAAACTACACCAAAGCATCGCTAAGTGTCACTGGCTCGCTGAGCATTCATGTTTTGCATTAAATTTTGGTGTGAATTTTTGCACTTATACTTTGAGCTCTGAGTTTCAGGTCATAGTTCATATAGATTTATAGATTTCATTTATCATATACCTCACAGGGACAGGCAATCTCTTGTCAGCTCCAGGTCAGAAGGTCAGATGTCTGAAGGTTCATGTTCATAGGAGAATAATGTTCGATACAGATATTTATCCTCTATCCTCAGGCCAGCAAGATGCCAGATAAATGCTCTAATTATTAATCATTTGCTTGTTATTCAGTGATGTTGTTTTAAGGCCCCAGTACTTTCCTCCTGCTAAGAGGAGGGAAAGTTTGCTGCATTATATTGATTGCATGACATCAATCTCACCTTTGTTTTATTTTTTTTAACCGAAATGCCTGTTTAAAATGAATTTAAATGAATTGTAGAACACATTTATACAGCTATTTTAAAGTGAAATGAGACACTAAACTGTCTCAGTTTAGTTTAACAATACAAAAGCAACATTTTGAATCCAAACAAAACTGAACAAACCACCTTTTAAAAAATATAAACTCTGGAGTTAACTAAGAAAAGTCAAAACATGCCATCATGAGCTTGTTTCCTCTCTCACAAATGCTTTCCTGCACTCACTAACATAACTTCTGCATGCTACTGAAATGCTGGATTCACTTCTCTATACCTCTTCCAAAGAAAAAAACCAAGCAGCATGGAAAAATGCCACAGGCAGGAACACAAGAAACCAAATGTTAGCCACAGCTATCGGGCCTGTACGAACATGCTTCCTCTGGCATGACAGCACAGGTGTTTCTGTTCTCTCCTCTGCTTTTTTGCGCATGTACTGCGGAAAACACAAATGCTGTGTGTTCTTAGACAGTGTCTACATATCTTTTTTCCACTTTTACCACAGCATGACCTGAGGGAACAGATGATATTTAAAATGTGATACTGTATGTAAGAAATAAATAACTGAATGCTCAAATACTATTTGCTGAAAATGAAAAGAACAATATATGTTTACTTTGCTATATGCTTTGAATCTTAGAGCAGAAATGCACGTAAGCTGCCCATATGAATGTATCTGGGGCAGTCCTCAAGCTAGCAGTAAAGAATAGAAATGTGCTCAAGAGTTTTTAAAGAGCATCTGACCACAAAAAGGTGTCAACTTATTGTTGATTTGTTTGACTGTGAAGACTGATAACGCGAGCATGTCCTACCACAAAGCATAACCAGGAAGTTGAAAAACTTCTAAACACTAAAAAGTAGGGCTGCACGATTAATCGCATGCGATATTTAACGCGCATCTTATCAGTAATCTGTAATCAGTAATCAGCGGTAAATCTCCATCACCTGCGTTCTTTCACATTGAGCAGCATTACCTACACAGAGCCGTTGTTCACTGACGAGCTGCGCTAAACCACGTTCATATTCGCGCGATTTTTTGCGCAGCTCGTCAGTGAACAACGGCTCTGTGTAGGTAATGCTGCTCAATGTGAAAACCCGCAGGTGATGGAGATTTACCTCTGATTACAGAACCGGCTTTCTGACAAGATGCGCGTTAAATATCACATGCGATTAATCGTGCAGCCCTACTAAAAAGGGTTACCTCCTTCACAATACTCCTCAGAAAGCAAGATAGCATAAGCGCACTGTTTTTAAATATTAATGTCATATACAATATATATGTCAATATACACACTCAATAATAATAGCAGAATAAAACCCACTCAAATGTTTTTTTGTTTAACCTCTTGTCTTTATACAGCTTCTACATACACTCAAAAAAATTTTTAAAGTCAACAATATAAAGCTTTTTTTGATTTGGACACTACATCAAAATGTAGGTATAAAACCTTGCTAGACATGTGAAGCTGACATGTGAAGGGCGTACTGCTTCAGTTAGTCACACATGCCTTAAGGGCATGTAAAGTGCTACTAGATAAACCCTGCAGTACAGGAACGCGCCGCTAAATCCAGAAACACAATCACAACCTAACATCTCACAGCACAAGGGATGTCACAACGTAGCTGTTTGCACAGAGCAGATGCTATTGATCAGCATCTTATAGTGATTAGAGCTGTGCAGGTGTTTTTGCTGCAATACTGCTCTTTACAAAGTACCATCTGGAAAAAACAACCTACTAAAGTTATAATGTATTTGTGTCCATCAGTATACTGGCTTTTACCTAATAATGACCATAGTTACAATGAACAGGTTTTGTGATCTGTTCCCCTTTTACATAACATATAATATATGGTAAGTTTAAATATTCACTTAATACATGTAAAACATCATGCTGATATATGTAATGTCAGTTATAATAAGGTCTTATAAACTATGACAAATTTAGTAATATCCGCCATAACCTAGTCTGCAGAGTCGACATCTGCACACGTCTTGGTGTTTTAATGCTGACCACTGGTCTGGAGGTTATAATGAAGGCTGCTGGGTCAATATTTATAGTTCATGCTTTAATTCAAACCTGTGGCCTTGCACATCACAGACAGTTCTGCAATCCATCAAACAAACAATAAAGGTATTTGCTTGCATCCAGAATGTAGTTTATGCAGGCTGTGGTTTTCTATATTGTTACACTCTAAAAAATGCTGGGTTAAATACAACCCAGTGCTGGGTAAAATAGGGACAAACCCAGCAATTGGGCTGTTTTGACCCAGCGGTTGGGTTAAATGTTTAACCCAACCTTCTGGGTAGTAACCCAACCAC
>NW_015546123.1:1324623-1337686 GCF_001515605.1 Sinocyclocheilus anshuiensis | reverse complement strand
CTGGGTCAAAACAGCCCAATTGCTGGGTTTGTCCCTATTTTACCCAGCACTGGGTTGTATTTAACCCAGCATTTTTTAGGGTGTACCATCATGCAAAAATGGCATTTTAAATTTGTGTTTTCTGGGCCTGGAAAATGAAAAATAATTTAAGTTATGTAAACGTATTAAGCTTAAATTCTTAAGTCATGGAAATTTCTATAAAATATTTTTTTTCTAGTTATGCTCTGTTCTAAAATAAAGAGATTGTCCATTATTATTTTTTTATGTAAGACTATTTTGAGTGTCTGATAACCAATATCCAGAAACGTTTTTTAAATTGTTTTATTTTGGCTTGTGACACAATAATAGTAAATAATGAAATACAATGATCTATATTTATACAAAGTTGTTGATCTAAACAGTTCCCCCCCACCCCCTTAAACTTAACCTATGCGTTTCTCACTTGAAAAATAACAAACTTTAGTATTTTTGGGGAAACAACACATTAAATACACAAGTTACCTATGTGAACATGTATTCATAAAAAGTAGAGGGTTTAAAATTATTACTGGCCTATCTACTAAATTATTTCAAAGAGCTTGTGTACACTCTAAAAAATGCTGGGTTGTTTCAACCCAACTTTGGGTCAAATATGGACTAACCAAGCTGTTGGGTTAAATTTTTAAATGAAAATTTTAACCCAAAAGTTGGGTTAGTCCATATTTGACCCAAAGTTGGGTTGAAACAACCCAGCATTTTTTAGAGTGTAGAGTAAACTTCACTGAATTGTTTAAAACAGGTCACAAGTGGTCTGCAAGATTCACTGGTGAATCGGCCTGAATATAAATTAATCAGAATCCTTATTCAATAATCATGAATATTTAGAAACGTCCTGTAAGGTTATGAAAATTCATTGGCCTAAAAGTGTGGAACCCTGTGGTTACTTTAAATGAACCGCGCAATTGTCGTATGAACATTTTAATTGTTAAAACGATTAACATTTATTTAAATAAACTGTCATAATGGTTATCTCTGTACATCGAATAATCTAGATTTGAACCTATGTCTGCATGACAGTGAAAATGTAGGAACTTGATGTGCTTTGAAATGCGTGTTTTGAATAAACAAAATCAGGAAGTGGCATGATCTATTTGAACACAGAGGAAGTCTGAAAACTCGCACCCATTGCTTTTGTTCATAAGAATAGTCTCGGTTTTTATAATAAAATTCACTCTTTTCTGCTCAGCAGCAGACAAATACGCATAAGACAAGTGTATACAAGCGTACATAAACAGCCAAAGCCATGTATCTGTAATAATCACCGTCCATTACAATGAATAAACCTCAAAGTCAAGTGAAATGTGATCAAACGCCTTGTTTTCACAAAAACGTTGTGAAGTAAAAGTTTAATATCATTCATTTAAAATCTTTAAAATTGAGTTTAATTTATTATTGAGCTTTCTTTTAGTTTAGTTTCAGTCACTTTACACTCAGGCTGTCTTTATAGTAGACTCTCCCCTCACCTGTGTGCTGAAGGAAACACACTTTCTCTCGCGCCAGGTGTCAGGTTGCATATTGGAATGGAATTGCAACTTAATCCATGATTCTTACCTTAATTTCCAGTCAATTTAGTGAAAAGTAAATATAGGGAAACGCCGAAGAACACCCTGCTCAGCGGATCATTGTGAAGTGTGTCTACATTTTCCGGATTGGCCAATCAGAAGTGTTGCGTTTGACGCGCAGGTTGAGCTCGACTCGACTGAGGGAGCGCTAAACAAGCTCTGCCTACATCTATAAAAGGAATTGATTTCGAGAGAGGAAGCTGACTAGTTTTACTATGCATGTAGCGTTCTCTTTCTGTTTTGGATCTACCTATCTTTGCTTTCACTTATGATGTTTTGAGCTCAATGCACACTGAAAAACGCAAACGATACGATAGAAACGCGCGCATTAATAATGAAGCAACGTTGTGTAATGAAATTATCATGGAAATGCTCTAGTTCTTTTGCACGGTAGTGCTTTATGGGCAGTTCTCTATTTCAAAGCATGGTGACTAACGTGCCCCTGGCTTTTCAGTCAAGAAAAATATTTTAAATATTTAATTTAGTCCAATATAAAACATAAATAATAAATTTACATTTTAATAATAATAATAATAATAGCATCAAATAATATTATTCCATTAAAATAATAAACAAAATAGTAAAACACTTAGACTAGTAGACCTTAGTCAATGTAATAAACTAATAGATCTAACTTCAGGCTGATTTTCTGCATGGACATAAGTCATTAATACCAAAATAATTTCAAAGAATTATAGGATTATCATTGGTATTGTTATCAATGTTAAAACCTTAGTAAAAACTGCGTGAAAGCTTTTTACTATATATATATATATATATATATATACAGTATGTGTGTGTGTTAATGGTATTGATCTGACTAATGTATTTTTTTCATTCATTAAAAAAAGTTCAAAAGTCAGTGTCCTTTTCAGTTAGTATTAATGTTAATGAATACCATGAGCCTTTAGCAGAGAAAAGTAAGAAAATAAATCAAATAAGTCCTTTTTTTTTTTAAACGGACCCTGTATGTCAAATAACCCAGCTTGAAGTAAATAAATAAATAAACAAATAACATGGAGACTACATGGTTTCAACGTAAAGTCTTTATTTTAAGATTCACAGACTTGATAGCCAAGTTTGATTTTCTTTGTCTGAACTTACAGTGCAACAAACACAGAAGAAGAAAAAAAGGTACAAGAGAGTGGCAAAATTCATCCTAAATTTAACATTAGGACTGAATACAGTTTATTCACTTAAATGTGAAGTTGTCCTTTTAACTGTTTCCAGACTTTAATATGCTACAATATTAGCAACACAAGAATCCATGATCTGGAGTTGTGCTGTATTGAACATCTAAACAGATAGACGTGGTCCAACAGTGGGCTCATCACAGGGGTCTAAACAAAAGAGTCCAGGAATGGTGCGTCCACAACTTTATACTACAAATCTTCAAGTTGTGTTGTCTTGTTCATGGAGCAGAGATGTTCTTTGTGCTGAATTCCTGTTATTTATTCCTTAGTTAATATTTAATTGTAACATGACCCATAATAAAGGGTCCATCCCTCTCCATGCTGAAACACTTTAGCCCTATAAATGTCAAATACTATCATCATCAAATATAGTACAGGTGGCATTCATGAATACATCTTCTTTTGTTAAAGCAGCACTATGTAACTTTTGGCGCTCTAGCGGTTAATAAACAGAACTGCACACATCCCGCGGTGGAACATTCCAACCGGAGCTACTTCTCTACGTTTATGTCTATGGCGATTCACGCAGGTATGTGTTACTCCGCAGCGGTGACAACCCGACCAGGCTACAATAGTCCAAATATAAGTACTTATTATAAGTGTACCGTAGTGATTCGGAATAAGACAAAAACGCGGTTTGGAAGATGAATTCATGATGTACTCGCTCATTATATACATTTTGCAAATTTTGAACACAGAAAAAGTTACATAGTGCTGCTTTAATAGAATAATAGTTAAAAACCAAGAATGAATGCTGGTCTCCCTGATAGGGTAACGAGAAAAGAAGCAGCGTTAGTTCATTCTGAGTCATACCGAGTCAGTCACTCACTGCCGGGTCACCTCGCAGTTCATTTCAACTTAAAATGAACAAAACAAACCAAAAGAAATCACATTCCACACTCACTGTAAGCAAACAACTAAACTCCTCCTAAACATTTTTATACAAAGCCAACAACATTTGACCAGTCAGATCCATGTATGAGTGTGTGAATCTTCATAAATTATGCATGATTCATGAATAATAACCAGAGACCAGATGATGATCTAATAAAAGAATATTGACAAGGACACTTTCCCAGAGCTGAGGCATCGGTTTTGTCAGATTTGGCATTAAACGACAATGAGGAAGGAATGAAGCAGTCCCACACATGCAACCAAAGCCGTAACCACAATAGACACGGAAATGTTTGATTGATATGAGCTCTTCAGTGGTTCATTCTTAAATTATTACTGGTTCTATGTGGTAACGTCCTTGGATACAGCCACCATATGAACATACTGGCTAAACATACGGGTAGAAAGTGGTAGCATTACACTAGCAATTTTCTAGGGATGTTAATTGGTTTCCTACTCACTGAGGCATTCAGAATAAAGATGATTTCTGGCTTTTTTTCGCGAGCAATGCAAACCGAATGAATGCATATTTTGATTGTTTATTTATAGCAGATGAGATGTTCAAAACTTTACATTTTGGTTTTGATCCCTGACCAGAATCCCACTATGCTGGGAATTTCAACACTGGTATAGTATTTAAGTAACTTGTATTCTTGCTTCTACGCCTTCTAAAAATTCAAGAGATGATCTTTTTTTTCTTTTAAAACAGTACACTAAAATGTCAAGAGTCACACTGGCTCCATAAGCAAGCAGGGTTAACATACATTTGCACACTTGTACATTATACATACGCACATAAATATACACTTACATCTGTGCATATGTATGTACAAAGACACACTTAAAATGGACATACATATAATTCTATATGTGTACACATAAACAAAGTTACAGCATACATGTTAAGTGCTAGATTTCCAAGTATAGCTACTGCAAACCCAGTTTGGCATGCTGGGTTGCCATGGCTACGATAATACTGGTAGGCAGGATAACACAGATTATGAACAACACATAGTCTACACATTTCACCCTTGAGGATTAAGGGAGCATGGGTTTGATACTTCATGTTTTGTTTGTTTGGAGACCGTTTGGGTTTCAGCAGCTATGTACAGAGGCAATGCTCACAGTCCAGTTTGAGGCCAGAGAGAGCAGAGCTTGTGCTAGTTAGAGAGCCTCTCGCCTGCCGGTTATACGCTGTCAGTCTGACAGAATGTGCACGAAGGACATTGGGAAGACCCCTTTCCTTTCAGGCTGACCCTCTATGTGCCCAATCTGTAAAAAGGCAAGTTGATGAATGTGACAATCTGTCCTGACAATCTGCATTAACGATACTAGTAGCAACCGCACGGCACAGATTTACTTACCCACCACTCCTGGTCTTCCTCTCCTGTAACAATTATAACCTCCCCCTCCACAAAAGTCAACTCATCGTCATTATCCGCTTGACAATCGTAGATGGTTTTCACACGCCTTACTTTGTTCTTTCCCTGCACAGAGATGATCTCCAGTTATTAGTGTTACACCTGTTGATCTTTTTACAGTAAGCATTACTGTTTAAAATTTTGGGGTCAGTAGGATTTTTTTATGTTTCTGAAATAAGTCTCTTATGCTCACCAAGGCTGCATTCATTAAATTAAAAATACAGTAAAAACATGACGATGTGAAATATTATTAATATATAACAAATAACTGTATTCTATTTTGATATATTTAAAACAATACAATTTTTTTTATTTGTCCTTTCTGAATGAAAGTATTAATTTCTTTCAAAAAAAAAAGAAAAAAGACTGGTCTTAAAACTTTTGAACTGTGGTGTATATAAAACAAAATAAAAAAAATTATAAATAAATACTTTTATTATTATTATTTATGCTTTTAGCAGATGCTTTTATCCAAAGCGACTCACAGTGCATTCAGGCTATACATTTTTCACCAGTATGTGTGTTCCCTGGGAATCGAACCCACGACCTTTTGCACTGCTAACACAATGCTTATATATATAATATATATACATTTTTTATTAATTAATATATAAACTAATGCCTTCTTATTTATTTTTTAAGTTAAAAAGTGCACTTTTTAAGCTCAATTTTATGAATAAAAAAAGGTTATTTAGGTCTATTAGGTTAAAAATGATAAAACAATAGACATAGGTCATGAAATGAGTACAAAAAAGAATTTGCGCACTTCCTGGTTGTTAAAACTTAAACTTTCTGGGTCCACAGTACATAAATAAAATGTCTTTTCACTCACCACTGTGTTTATTTTCCGTGGCATCGGGACAGGCATCTCCACAGTTCCTGCAGGTGCACCATTAGTGTCCTCACTGGCCTGTCTTGGAGAGAGCTCCTCCTGCTGACTGGATGACTGCACCTCTGTCAGCTGGGGCTTTGGACTTGTTTCCTCCTGTGTTGTTTGCCTCTGTGGGGTCTCAGCTGCTGAAGACATCGTAGGCTTGGATGGGAGGTCAGAGAGCTGTGGCTTAGGAGGAAGATCCTTAAGCTGAGGTTTCGGGGGCAGGTCAGAAATCTGAGGTTTTGGAGGTAAATCCGACAATTGTGGTTTTGGGGGAAGATCAAATAGCTGCGGTTTAGGGGGAAGGTCTGAGATATGCGGTTTCTGCGGCACCTCCACAGGCTGGGAGCGTTCTGCAGGTTGTGGGATTTTAGGTGGCGGCTCAGTGGGTCTAGTTATTGTATCTGAAGCTCTGGTGGGAGGCGTGTCCTGGGCCTGTGGGGGTTTCTGCAGCACATCAGGACCGGACTTGTCCACTGAGGGGAGGTGGATTGTGTCAATCTTTCGTAGTGCCACTGAAAGAGTAAGACATCATGTGTAGGTCAACATAAAGTTAAAAATCAGAAATATATATAACCTGTAGCTAACGTCATGTGAAATGTACCTTTTTGAGGTAGTTTGGGAAGAACTCGTGGGCCAAATGTTGCTTTTGTGTTCATAGAAGTAGTGCTGAAATCAAAAAGGTCATGTGATTAATATCTCTATAACAGACTAGAAAAAACCTTCATGATGGATTTACAAAGATAACAAGAAAATTATAAACGCTAAATCTTAATGGTCTTTAAGATCGATTAGACATGCAGTAAAATGCCCAAATGATTATTGTGCGAAACAGGACTATTACATTTTAAAAATCACAAACTCTAGGTTTATACAAGAACATTGATGGTAAAGAATGAAAAGAGTCAGAAAACACGAAACAATGTGTGGTGCAGCACCTTTGCTGCTGCTGAATTCCCTCAAACTTATTGGCTGGGGATGTCCGATTTGCAGAAGGAGGAGTGGACTCACTTCCTATGAGGTTCAAAAGAGGGAAGAGGTTTAAAGCGGGTTTGAAGTTCCTGTATTTTATTAAGAGCTTTGGCCATGTCTTATACTCTTGCTTTTATGTGCATGTGATCTTCATTGATGTTACCGAGACATCTTAAAGATGATGCTTATTTTATGATGTTAAAATATTTTCTCCAATCCCAGCTTAATATGCCATGGCAACTATAAGAAAGTCATTTGCAGGTTGATTTTCTCAGAAAAAAATATAAAAGCCATAACTTTGTGGCACAGTCACATTGTCAGCTTGTTAGGGCTTCACAACCAGTCCAACAGAGCAAAATTAGCTCAACCAATGGAATGAGTTCGGGGGCGAACTATCTGTTTATCTGACCAATGGAAGATAAGGAGTGTTTGGGGAAACCTATTTGAAAATAGGCACTTTTCACGAATACAGTAGATTTTTGTGTCCCAAGACTTTTGTAAAAGCATTAATGTACTATTGGATTTGTTAAACACACTATTATCTAACACTAAATGAACCTAGCAAAATGTATTTGCGCACATTAAATGAGCCAAGTGTGATAACGTACCTAAACAATGTCATTTAAAAAAATTAATTAAAATGGTGATTGTAGCCTGTTCCATCTCAGAAGTCTTGACATTCTTGACCGTATTCAAAAATTAAAATGATAAAACTATGTTATAATTTTGACATTATTTCCTAAATTGATATTCAATCTAATTGTAATTATTGACAAATTTTAAACACCATTTTAATTGTAGTTATTATAAATTCTAGCTGGTGGAGATAATAGCACATGAATTACACACTTAAACAATTTAATAGCTAATATAATTGCAAAAATGCAACAGAACATGAACAAAATTAATTGTTCTTAAATCGCAAAGCTCAGAATCACAAAAGGAAAAGAAAGCAGGCATAAGCTGATTAATATGAATATTAAATGGGGATTAACCACTTTAACTCTCATTGTGGGGTGAGGAAAGAGAAAATACTGAAGAAAATGTAATGTTAAGCACTAATTGCATTAACATCCTTGGGTGTTTGACATGTCACGCTTCCACTCAGAAAGCTCTCAGTCTTTGATCATTAATACATACTCAAGAACAGGAGCCCTAAAACAATTAATCAGAGTATCACTTCATTGTAATGGCCATTAGAGGTCAGGCTCAGAATTCATACCCACCCATTTCACACCAACACCACCACCACTATCAGCACCAAAAAAGAATTTTGCTCTTTTCTGTCAGCCGAGGTGGTGACGCAATGTTGTTTCTGCAGTCACAAAACTGAGGTGTTGCCACCTGGACGCACCTTTGCTCTGCGGGCCCTGAAGTACGGGACTGGGGGGGTCTGAGAGGGTGCGCTTGTGTCCGGGAGGTGGAGGAGGCGCTCTCTTCTTAGACAGAGTGGAGCTGCCTCCTGCACTTGATTGCGATCCCAGTGGCAGGGAGGTGGGCGGTCCAGTGGACGGAGCTGAAAGAGTGACGAGATGACGTGATTGGTCGAGAAGCAAGTGAGGCCCGAGCGCACCGGAACACAAGAGCAAAGACAGCACTCCAATCATCATAGGAGGAGTACAAAGTCACCTCCATAAGCACAACCAAAATAACCAAAACAGCTAATGTTCATTTTTGGGTGAACTATTCCTTTAATATGGTACCAGAATGCAGGTGGCGGGCTGATATCCAATTAGTTGAAACAAAAGCCAAAGGTTGCACATTCCAGTTCAGTTTGCAAGCAAACAGTGGTTGTGGTGTGAGAGGATATTTCACAATCACTCACGATTAGCCTCCATTGATTGCACATTATACCTCCCCCGCAATTAAAGTTAATGCAAAGTCGTCAGGTACATGCAAACAAGGCATTCTATCATCATGCTTTACCTTTCCAGGCACCTGGCCTTCTCTTTTTTTATTTTCAGTGTCATGTATATTGAGTTTAAAGGCGTGTATACCTTTTGAAGTGGTCTTGCTGGCTATTGTGGGCCCCTCTGATACTGGAGATGCAGGTGTATCGGTGGAGGTGCTGTAGACAGGACTGGCAAAGGCTCCATAGGACAGTCGCTGTTTGTCCCTGTGTCCTAAATACCCCGGCAAAGACAGCTTCTCCTGAGGGGACACACTTGAGGAATGACAGAAGCTCTGAGGTCGGGGAGAACGCTCTTTCTTCACTGGACTGGGCTGGGGATGGAAAAATATTTATTTGAGACTAGTAAAACCTTGCTGTTACAACTGAATGCACTGGGTGGCGCTGTAGATATACAGTGTGCTTTCAGGCAAATCAAAATGTAGGAATATTTTGATTCTTACTGGTGTTTTCAGATCTCAATTCTCAAGGCATGGATCTCTGCAGACGAGGATCCACTTTTATGAAGCATTCAAATGTGATTTTGATTTTGTGATCAAATTTGAAGCACTTTGAGAAACTTGTTTGCTTATCAAATCATTTTCTTTGTCTGAGTGGGCAGAGAGCATTTTCCATTATGTGAAGTAAGAGCATTTATAACTTGGAAGTCACTTCCAGGTATTTTAACTGTACAAAAACATTCTGATATGCTGTTTGATACAGGAAAAAAGGTATTTGTTATCATATTTTAATTTATTATCATAATCACCAACACATTGATTTTTAATGCAAATAGAATTACCGTTTACTGCACTTTGTTATTCTTCTAGTTATTTACCTAATGCGGATAGACTAAGTATCCCATAGTTTTTATATGTGCATTATCCTAACAGTGGCAATATAATTCTCAAATTGTTTTCTATGTAAGTTCTGGGTAAGTCCGGCATTGTTTTGTGTCTTCATTTTTTTCTTAATACATAATACATTTTTTAAGAAAAGTGTACATTTTTAAATTAGCATAGTTTTAAACCATTATAAAAGATAACTTATTTTTACCATTATAACATCTTTTACCATTATGAAAGATAAAAGTTCTAACAAGATGTGAAGTTTCCAGCAAATAGCAATCAATCGAATAGAAAATGACTCATTATGCTCATGCTTATAATAGAGGGTGCATAAAGACGGATCTCTTAACTGACAGAGCAAAGTGGAACTCTACTATAGGGAGATATGGGACAAAACAAAAGGTAGGCACACAAACCTTGTCATCTAGGTCATCGTCACTCTCGTCGATCTCCTCCAGACGCAGATTCCACTCATACTCCACATGCACGTGAGGATTAAACCTCCCAGCTGCTGCCTCTGCCAGCTGCGCATCCAATCACAAACCATTAACTTAATACACTTCTCCTCTCTGATGTTAATGCAGAAAAGGCCATGTTTTGAGTAATTACATGACTGTATAGTGAAATTTCAGGTGGCTGTATGGCAAAATTCTTCCGTAATTAACACAGAAAAAGAACCATTGAATACAAAATTATCACACTCACTAGCTCTTCACACTGTGCATTTTTCAGTCGTCTGGCAATGTCCAAAGCAGTCTCCCCATTTTGATTTACTGAAATAAAACAAAGCACATTGGAAGAGCCTTGCTACTACTATGGTAATTAAATTATGAATAAATAACTTTTCTAAGATTTTTAGCAGTTATATTTTAGGGTTGGGAAAAATTACATATATTTAAATTGCGCAAGAAGCAAAAATCAAAGCCTCCAGGTTAGGTGTGATGACACCTGTATATTACTCAGTGCAAAGAATTTGAGGAATGAAACATGTCGGAGGATGAGCCTCCAAGCATTCAGATTGACATGCAGGTCCCAGAGGTCTGTATTTACAACTGATGTTTCTAGACATCTGCAGAAAATCCAGTTATCTCTGACAAATCATTTTATGACAAATTATATATGTTTGGGGTCAGTAAGATTTTTTTTTTTTTTTGATAGAAGAAAATACTTTTATTCAGCAAGGATGCATTCAATTCAGCTTTGCCATTACAGGAATACATTTCATTAAATTAGAAAACTGTTATTTTAAATTGTAGTAATATTTAACAATATTACAATTATATTACAACATTTTCAGACTACTGTTTATCATTTATTCACATTTATTCACAACAATTGCCAATTTTAAGTTGAAATAATCTTCAACAAATCAATCATTACACAAGGTCAAAATAATAAATATCATACTTAGCTCTGCCTTTATTTAAAAATAACTGCAGATGATGTCTCTCTTGAAACATCTTTGGGGAGATGCCTAACATAACCCACTTACCCAGGTCAATAGATGGTTTTCCCCTGAGCAGCAGTTTGAGACACTCTGGCTTCTCATATGTGCAGCAGTAATGGAGAGAAGCGTTTCCACTATCCGTCTGTCTGTCTGGAGTTCCACTGTACACACACAGATCCATATTTACCATCTTGCAGCTTAATTGTCTGCTAATGAGTGTCAGTGGACTAATGTGCACAACAGAATATTCTGTCCGATACCTGTTTTGGACAAGAAAGTCCACCAGGTGCAGCGAGGTCTGGTCTGATGTCCGCACAGCAAAATGCAGCGCTGTCTCTCCCGGGTCCTGTTGACAGTAATTCAGTCAGAATCAGGCCAAAGATTTTTTGGCAGTATTGGAATGTTTTAATCAAGTTTCAAGTTTGTAAATGCCTCCACTCATTGCAAAGGACACACACTTGACCTAGTGTTTTCAAATGAGTTGTTCGTGTCGATATTGGTCTTTCAGACCATTTTGCAGTATTTTTAACCTGGATTTATCAGTTCAACTTGTACCTATGGCTCGCACTGTTAAGTTTCATAGGTGGAAATCAATTGATCAGACAGAATATGCAATTGCTGTTGGCGCACCTCTTACTGAATTGGGCTCAATGTCCTTGGATGATGACATTTCACAGCTAAATAATGCGCTGGCTACTAATATGGATTTATTTGCTCCTCTCAAGGTCCATGAAATCAAGTATACCCGCTCTGCTATCTGGTATAACAACAGTCTTTGATTAAAGAAGACTGAGTGTCGAAAAATAGAGAGAAAGTGGCAGATTTCAAGCTTAACTAGCTACTATCTTGCTTGGAAGGACCTTCTTAGTGAATATAGAGCTGAAACTGAATCTGTCAGATCTGCTTACTTTGCATGTATCATTCAGGAACATCAACATTGTGACGAGTGGTCCGGGGCCGAGAGCCATGGGAACGAGCGAGGCCGGTGGCATAAATTATAATGAGCGACACCTGCGCCACTCACCAGTCTTGAGTCCCACAGAGGAGCACCGGAAGGATAAAAGGAGGAGTGACGACAGTGAAGAACATGAGAGGACCAGGCCTGGACTATTTATGTTGTTGTTTTATTATGTTGTATGTGGCAGTCGTCCGTGAGGGGCTGCCGCTTTTACTTTAGTTTTGTGTTTGTTTATTTGATTATTAAAGTTTTATGTTTAAATGTTCGCTGGTTCCCACCTCCTTCTTCCCGTAGCTACGAACATTGTTACAAACATAATCCTAGACATCTTTGACACATCAGCTGTGTCAAATCTTTTTTAGAATTCTTTACTGCTAAAATTGCTAATGTTCATAACCAGATTTCTGTGCTTTCCTCTCCTAACAGTTCTCATGCAGTTTTTTGGGTGCCCTGTCTTCAAATTTTGTGCAACCTTATTTTGCTTCACTTGTTATAGTGGTTTCAGGGTTGAAAGCCACCACTTGTATACTTGATCCCCTACTGGTTTGTTTAAGTCTTGTTTTGAGCATTTGTACCCAGCAGTGCTTAAAGGGTTAGTTCACCCAAAAATGAAAATTAGCCTTTGTTTTAGCCTCTGTTTTACTCACCCTCAAAGCATCCTAGGTGTGACTTTCTTCTTTCAGACGAATCCAATCGGAGTTATATTAAAAATTGTCCTGGCCCCTCCAAGCCTGTCAATGGGAGTAAGCGGTTGTTGGTTGTCAACAGTTCAGAAGACGTGAAATAAAGTGTGCGCATCCGTAATAAAACGTCCCTCACACGGCTCCGGGGGGTGAATAAAGGCCTCCTGAAGTGAATCCATGCATTTTTGTAAGATAAATATCCATATTTCATACGTAATAAACACTTTTTTCTCACTTCCGCTGACTGTGGTACGCGGAAGACATTCAGGCGGATGACGCAGGAC
>NW_015546123.1:1320793-1324595 GCF_001515605.1 Sinocyclocheilus anshuiensis | reverse complement strand
CTCTGGCATTGTTCTTTACAAATCCTCGTTTTGTGCTTCTAATTCGTGAACGGCGTTTTGTTTTGTCTCCGCACTCGTCACTAATCACGCAACGTCGACGTCTTATGTCATCCGCCGGAACGGCTTCCGCGTATGACAGTCAGCGGAAGTGAGAAAAAAGTGTTTATTACGTTTGAAATATGGATATTTATCTTACAAAAATGCATGGACTCGCTACAGGAGGCCTTTACTCACACCCCGGAGCCGTGTGAGGGACTTTTTATTACAGATGCACGCACTTTATTTCACGTCTTCTGAACTGTTGACAACCAACACCCGCATACCCCCATTGAAAGGCTTGGAGGGGCCAGGACTATTTTTAATATAACTCCGATTGGATTTGTCTGAAAGAAGAAAGTCACATACACCTAGGATGCTTTGAGGGTGAGTAAAACAGGCTAATTTTCATTTTTGAGTGAACTAACCCTTTAACGTAATTAACGAATCCTTGAGTACGGGTGTTGTCCCAGCTGCATTAAAAATTGCTGCTGTTACCCCGGTACCCAAGAAGCGCAACTTAGATTTGGATAATTGTAGCTTTACAGTTGCATAATCATCTTTCTGTTAATAATCTTTTTGAGCAACTTCAATCTGGGTTTTGAAAATTTCATAGCACTGAAACTGCCCTGGTTAAAGTGACTAATTACTTACTTTTGGCCTCTGATGCTGGTTCTCCTACTATTCTTATTCTCTTAGACATTAGTGTCGCTTTTGACACCGTAGATCATACTCTTTAACTGAATCGCCTTGAAACTTTTTGAAGGTTTGAAAGTTTTTGGTATTTACGGCACCGTCTTAAACTGGTTTAGATCTTATTTGACCGGACGCAGACAGTTGTTTTAGGGGAATACAGGTCTGATATTGGGTAAGTTTCTACTGGCATCCCTCAGGGCTCAATTTTAGGGCCCTTACTTTTTAGTCTTTATTTACTCCCGCTTGGTCAACTTTTATGAAATTTGGGTATTAAGCATCACTTTTATTCCGATGACACACAAATCTATATTCATTGTAAACATGGTCAGAGTGAGACTGTCTCATTGCTCACTAAGTATATCTCTGAGATAAAATCATGGATGGCTAATAAATAAACAGTGATAAGACTGAGGTACTGCTTATTGGTTCTCCTTATAAGCTCAGTAGGGCTGACCAAAGTCCTCTTATCATTGATGGTTCTGTACTTGAGTTCCAGAGCAAATTAAGGAATCTAGGAGTGATCTTTGATTCCTTATTGACATTTGACCCTCATGTACAAAGTGTTGTTAAGACTTCTTTTTTATCTCAGAGATATTGCAAAATTGTGCCCCATGCTATCCCTTTCAGCTGCAGAAAAGTTAATTAATATATTTGTCTTCTCTCGCATTGATTATTGTAATACACTTCTTATTGGGGTTTCTAAGCATACTTTAAGTAAGTTGCAGTACGTTCAAAATTTTGCAGCGAGAATTTGAACTAGGACCAAATCTAGAGATCATATTACTCTCGTTTTCACTACACTGGCTACCAGTTAAGTATACAATCGATTTCTCATATTCACATACAAAGCTCTCCACGGTCTGGCCCCGGATTATTTATCTCAACTTTTAACACCTTATATTCCAAATCAAAGTCTTTTGATCCTCAGCAGGGTTTGTTGGTTGTCCCTCAAACACAGTTATGTTCCATTGGTGACAGAGCTTTTTCTATATCTGCTCCCAGGTTGTGGAACCTACTTCCAGTTGAAATTTGGGAAGCACAGTCTTTTGGCATTTTTAAAACACATTTAAAAACATATATTTTTAGGCTAGCTTATTGTTGATTGTGATAATTATTGCTGGTTCTTTTTTAATACTCCTGTGCTCTTTTGTTTTATTTATTTTGTATTTTGTTTTAATTTTACATGTATTTTTATTGTAAAGTGCTTTGAGAAGCTCTTTTAAAGGTGCTATAGAAATAAAGTTTTTAGATTTCAGATCCTCTATAACGAATACGAAGCATCTTACAAAAATATTGAATAACCTGAAATTTGTCACATTTGCAAAAAGCCACTGTAGTCATCTTTCCTGAAGTCAGTTCATGTACACTCTAGGGAATAAATGACAAAATTTCTCTAAATAAGCAGCATATAAACCAGTAAGTCCATGACAAACTATTAGTCAGAGATCCATACCTGTCCTGCTTCTGGAAATGGATCCATTAGCTCCACTCCATCTGCATAGAGCTGAATAAGAGCCATCAGGTCTCGAGTTCTCACAGCCTCGTACAAGTCTCCCTGTCTGGCTGTGGCTGTAGTGGCTGTCCTCTGAGCAAACCTGTGCTCCACGTACTTCGCATTTATGTACTCCTTCCTCTCGGTCCTAAAAAATGTGGCTTTAAAACTTTATTCAAACCACATACTGTTTTACATGAATTAGTGCATTAATTACAAAACAAAGGGTCATTCTCATAGCTAAATCCTGTAGTTCTGTATACATTTGTTAATGTATGCTAGGTAGGCTTGTACTCACATGTCACTTAATGGTGTTGGCTTTGGTGAAGGACTCGGCAGATTCCCTTCTAATATTTCATTAAAACTGCTGTTACCCACATTCTTAGCCAGCTGTGGAGAAATTGCATTCACTATGAGTAACGAGCATATTAACAGTTCATAGCATAACTATAATTTGCGCATTTGTACATTCACCTAAAAGCTGACATAGAAAGCTCAATAATTTGTAAATAACATATATACAAATTACTGTTTAAAATTTTGAGGTCAGTAAGACTTTTCAAATGTTTTTGCCTGCATTCATTTGATTTAAAATATAGTCAAATTATTTTTTTTAATTAAATTATTACAATTTAAATAAACCTTTTCCTATTAATATATTTTAAAATGTAATTTATTGCTGTGATGTCAAAGCTGAATTTTCAGCAGCCATTACTCCAGTCTTCAGTGTCACATGATCCTTCAGAAATCCTTCTAAGATGCTGATTTGGTGCTCAAGCAACATTTCTTATTATTATCAATGTTGAAAACAGTTCTGCTGCTTAATTTTGGGAGTGGGGAAACTATGATAAATGTTTTTTCCCCCATAATTCTTAGACAAATAGAAAGTTCAAAAGAACAGCATTTGTAATACATCCTTGTTGAATAATTGCTCAAACAAACAAATAAACAAAAAAAAACTTACTGACCCCAAACTTTTCAAAATTAGTGTAAATTACAAGATTTATGTTCAGATCACCAAGAGTTCAGAGGTTCCGAGTTTGTCGAGTTCCATGGATTGGATGCGTGAAATATGGACTCCCATTTCCCTGTGAATCCCTGAACACTCGATGCATGTCAGGATGCCCAGGTTAGTGGATAACCATTTAGGCTCTAGAGCAGATAAAACGGGAAAATTAGGTCTTTTATTGTAGTTGCTGAGGGGCTGTGTGTACTGCCGTTCACTTCTGAGCCACAAGGTGGCACATGAAGCTATGAAACTCTATT
Organism: Sinocyclocheilus anshuiensis; assembly: GCF_001515605.1. Taxonomy (NCBI): domain Eukaryota; kingdom Metazoa; phylum Chordata; class Actinopteri; order Cypriniformes; family Cyprinidae; genus Sinocyclocheilus; species Sinocyclocheilus anshuiensis. The sequence continues at coordinate 1,321,105 of NW_015546123.1, read as the reverse complement.
TTGATACCTTGCTGCACTGACAAAGTGGGGACTTTGTGTCAGATCCCACTGCTACAAAACTTTCACACAGAAACTTAGCTAACCTGGTGCGCCACAGTCGCAACAGACTTCATTTCCAGGCATGCGCAGCACATCTTCGATTATGGTTTTGGCCAAGTCTTCCAAACTGTCATCTCCAGCACTCTGCTCCCCACGGAACGCCATGTTCAAAGCCTCCTCCTTACTGTTAGTCAGCACTGAGATCCATCTGCACAACACACATTCACATATATATATGCATTAATGGCTTGCACACCACAACAGATGGACACA
>NW_015546123.1:1320185-1320544 GCF_001515605.1 Sinocyclocheilus anshuiensis | reverse complement strand
CTTTTGTACTCTCTCTTTTTTTAATTGTATTATATATATATATATATATATATATATATAAATATATATATACACATATATACATACATATATATATTAGGGCTGTCAATTGAATAAATATTTAATCGCGATTAATCTCATGATTGTCATGAGTTAACTCGTGAATAATCGCAACTTAATCGCACATTTTTATATATTCTAAGTGTACCTTAAATTAATACTTCTCAAGTTTCACGTTGTAACAATATTCAAGTATACAGACCTTTAAGAAACAATCATATTCTCAATATGTTTTTGTATATCTAACTCAAATCCGAGAATGTTTTGCTGAAAAAAAAAAAAAAAACTACAAAAACGAC
>NW_015546123.1:1309204-1320046 GCF_001515605.1 Sinocyclocheilus anshuiensis | reverse complement strand
ACACAGATGCGATAAATAATGTGAAATATCACACACACATAAAGACAGATTTACACACAAACACCCATTTATATATCAATATAAATGTGTCATACAGATATTTATATAGCAACAGACACACACAAGCTTAATAATCCACAGCAAAATATACTATATACACAAGGGATGTTCAATATATTGCATATTCATGAAATATTCACAATGATTTTACTGGCTTTTACTTTATTCTTAGATTATACATTTTGAATTAAGACATATACCCATGAAATATTGATATATAGCAAATACTGCTCCATATATATACACTACTGTTCAAAAGTTTGGGGTCAGTAAGATTTTTTTTTTAAGAAATGCATTTTTTTATTCAGCAAGAATGAATTAAATTGATCAAAAATATAATACAATTTTTAAAAAAGCTGAATTTTCAGCAGCCATTACTGAAGAAATTATTCTAAAATGCAAATTTGCTGCTCAAGAAACATTTCTTATTATTATCAGAGTTGAAAATAGCTGTCTAATATTTCTGTGGAAATTGTGTTACTTTTTTCAGGATTGTTTAATGAATAGAAAGTTTATAATTTTTTATTTTTGATTAATTTAATGCATCCTTGCTGAATAAAAGTCTGTATTTCTTTAAAAAAAAAAAAAACTTATTGACCCCAATTTTCACATATTTTTTGTCATATAGCCCAGCCAAGGATGAAATATACACAAACACACATTAATCTCATTAACAAGCAGAAGCACTCATACACACGCATCTTGTTCTCACTCATGAGCACGAGAACAGAGAAATAACAGATGGTATCAGCTCTCGATCTCACACATTCACACTTACATCACAAACTCCTGTTCATCCTCTGCCTGGAAATGATATGTTCGATTATCTGCAGGGGGAAAGAAGCAGACAAATTATAAGGGGAAAGAAGTGCATTATGTTAACTGCCCTTCAGTCCCTGAACACTGCACTTAGTGCTCTCTGGCTGAGTAATGGAGTTGGACTTCTAGAGGCCTTGCTAGCACTTGGTATGGATGAAAGTACTCTGAAAAGTAGGGCTGGGTTTTGACACAAATTTCACGATTCAATTCAATTCTCATTCACAAGCTTGCGATTCTATTCAATATCGACTATTTTGGATATATATCAGGTACAGTAATGCCAAATTTTCTCAAGGAAAAAAAAGCTCTCAACTAAAATATACATGAGAGTCAGTTGGTACTACATTACTATAATACTGAAGGTTAAAATGGACTGATTTGTTAAAATTACACTTAATGAAGTTTTTAAATAATAAAGTTACAATTACATAGTAATATTTCTACTTCAATTCGTTTTTTTAAATATAAACATAATGGTGGCTGTCATAAAAACTTGATGGATTTATTCAAACATACATTAAACATTGAAGAACAGTCAAATTTATAATGAATATGTTATATGGTGCATATATCTAGCAAAATGCCCCTCTCTACAGTTTATTTTTCTATCTGTCTAACGAGTTTATGGTCACCGAATATGTTTTGTTTTTTTCTGAGGTAAATGTGACGTTACATGATATTGTTTACAAGCCGTTATATTGACGTCTTTGCGCGGCTGAAACACTGATTGAGCGATTACATGAGATAGGATATGGATTGTAAAGTTGTACTCTTTCTTTTAACTTACCTTCGGATGTTTAGTCATGTTTATTTTGTGCCGAAGCTGGTATTAATGTGGAGGAGATGATCAGTTCATGTGCGCCTCGCGCTGCCGCGTCTGTTGAACAACTGAGGCGCTACAGCGATCTGTCACTCCACATTAAACAGCACAAAAACGGCATTTATTGTTTGAATACTGCAATACAATTTGCAGTTTTTTTAAATCTGAGACTTTGTTTCATATTAAAAGTACCAAAGCACAATGCTTATTGCGATATATTGTATGGGAGGTGCCCTTCAATATTCCGTTCATTAACTGAAAACAGGCTAGAATAATCGATTCATGGGATTTAAGAATCGATATCGTTCCGTAAAAATGAGAATCGATTAATATCGTGATATCAATATTTTTTACCCAGCCCTACTGAAAAGTTTGGTGGGGGAAGTGTGTAGCCACTCACGGGAGATGAGGTCAAAGCATTTCTTATCCTCTCCGCTGGGTTTAACCTGGCAGGTCAGCAGATTCAGTCTCACCGGCTGCCTGTTGGACTGGACAGAGCATAATTACAGTGAATGACCTGCAGACAGACAGACATAACAGAGCTCCGCCAGGGCTCAGCAATGAAGATAGTCTGATGGCCCCTGGGCCAGTTTGAGAGTCGACGGACCTGTCACTTGCCCTGTAAGGCCAAATATGTCATCAAGGTGAAGGCATTTACCAGGCTAACAAACATGAGGCTTTGTCAAAATAGGAAGAGTGACTTGGAAGTTAGTAAGGCTGCACAATTAATCAAATTTCTAATCGCGATTACAATTATGGATACCACGATTACATAATCGTTTAAAGTGGCAATTAATCATTTAAAGTCCACTTATGTTATTCTGCGTGCTTAAGATGTGTTTTTTTTTCTTTCTACAGGTTATCTTAAGGGTTTTTCCATTGTTTTAATTTTAGCATAGTTTTAGTATAACATTATAATTTATACTTTACTTTTTTTATTTAAAGAAGAAACCAATCCAATGTATAGTTGACATCTGAGGCTTAATACTATTGAAAAACAATAAAAGTATATAAGAGTATTTTCAGCTTGTTTATTTTCATATAAAAATATAAAATATAAATTGTGATAATCGTAATTAATAATCGCAATTACAATTTCAAGGGAACAATTGACAATTATGATTTTTGTCATAATCATGCAGCCCTATTAGTTAGTTATAAGATAAACATGCCATTGCTTTTTAACTGTTTATGAATTTACAATTTTTTGAATTTCAGCTATTATTGTAAGTAAAAAAAACTATACCATATAATATAAAAAAAAACTACAAAAACGCTCTTGGGACAAAAGCATTAGCTGGATGTAATGTGATAAAACAGATGGCTACAGCTCCATATTGGTAACAATAACAGCCGTGATGAAATACTGGATTGCCAGCACAGATCTTGAATGACATCTAAGCAGTATTGGAGAAATCATACTTCAGATACATGTAAAATATTTCTCACTGTTTATAAGAAATAACAAGTAATTGGTTTTAAATGGAGTACTCAATACAGGATCAACAATTTCTGACCCACAGTATTAACATTCAATAAATTCAGTAAACATTCATGTGCAATATTAATGCAACAACTATGATGACTCAATGTTCTGTTTCTGAATAATTAATAATAAGAAGAAAATTCATTTTGTAAAACCCAAGGTGACTAAATAGTGATTAAATAGGTGACTAAACAGAAATGCCAGCACTGCAGGAGCACTTTTATGCTGATGAAACACACAGACGTGATGGCAAAAAAGTTCTTCACATTAAAAAGCTATCAGACAGGAATATGAGCACATTGCCACAGAATCTGGAGAGCAAAATGCATTCGCTCCACATGGCATCTGCTGAGCAACAGTGTCCTTACAGCAGATTACACAAGGAAACTCATAGACCACCTGGGGCCCAGAGCATGCTGGGTCTCGTTCGTGCTAATATCATTAGTGTATGAGTCAGATCGCACCGGGTGCATGTTTCTATGGTAACTGGGCAGCGTTACCCCCCAATGTTCACCTTTACACAGCGAGTGAGAGTTTTGAGTGCTATAATGAGGAAACGAAAAGTCTTAAGATTATTAAACTGTGGTAGCTGTGTTGCTTCACTGTTTATATACAACAGTTTGAAAGCTACAGCTATAATTTAAAAAATCAGGCTTAAAAAAAAATATTACCTTCTGTCAAAGGGCAAGTAGTACTATAATGAAACCTAGCATCCTTTTAATGCAAATATCAGCAAATTCTGTAAGCTAGCCACCAAACACATATCTTGCAGTATTACTCTGAGTAGTGTAGTACTCACTGTGGCATGGGAGATTGTGAGAATGCCATTTTTCACTGAGCACTTCCTCCTCTGCCACACCTTACGGATCCTGAGAAAGAAAATGATAACATTCTTCCTTAGCATCTCTAAGATGTTTTGATCATTGGAAAAAAGCAGGGAAAATGTTGGAATTATTTCAGAAGAATAAAAATTTGGTTTTGTCACATTTGGTCTTCAGTCACATGGTCCTTCAGAAATTATTCTAATTTGTTGATGCTCAAGACACATCTCATATTTTTATCAATGTTGAAAACATTATTATTATGAGTGTTGAAAACCGTGTATTTCTATTTCAAATAAACAGCTGTTATTTGAAATATAAATATTTTGTAACATTGTCTTTATTTTCTCTTTTGTTCAATGCTGTGTCCTTGCTGAATGAAACTCGTAATTGTAAAAAAAATAAATCTTACAGAGCCCAAACTTTTGAATGGTAGTGTACAGTATATGATAGCTAAAATCTTGAAATCTTTTCTAACAAATTAGCACAATTTAGCATGCAAATTATGTAATAATTAAAAACATGGAATTTGTGCCTCTATTTCTTTAAAAAGAGCTTATTTAAGGGGAGTGCCAATCTATGGTACCAGCCTGATATTTATACTGTGTTTATTTGAGTGTCTTGAGACTTTAGAGCCTGAGAAAGCAGTGTTCAGAAGCAATGTGCTAATATTGAATCAATTAATTACAGTGTAGCCAATTCCATTAGGCACAATTAAGAGACACTACACAGAATATTTAAAAACAACAACAACATCAGACTACATTTCACGTCAAACTGTGAGCTCACCCATCACTCTTCTTAAACAGATAGCCCTTCTTCTCACTGCCAAACTCCTTATTGCCCTGCAGCTGGTGCATACTGTAACCGCTCTGCTTGCTCTGAGAATCCTGCACATCATCACAAAAACATTCAGAATCTAATAAATAAAAAGTATGACACAATTATAGATTGAGTAAATACAACTTTTTCTTAAAGGAAAAAAAAAACAGTGAGATCAAAAGTCTGAAACTACATTAAAAATCTGGGATTTTTATTTTTCGTTAAAACTAAGATTAAAGTTTTTAGATTTCAAACAAAGAATGTTTAAACATTATAATGTAAAATTGAGAATTTTTTTAACATTTTATTCTAGCACCAAATGTAACCACAATACGGTATGTGTAATTCTATTGTATTAAATTACAAAAATGCTTAACTAAATGAAAATGAATTTTAAATTAATTTTAAATGAAAATTAACAGCATTTTCAGTAGGGCTCCCAGACATTTGGACATACCATATATATATATAATAAAATCAAATGGGGGAAAAAAAAGTCTGGCAACATTAAATGTTACTTTTATGAACTTACTCTCCTAGACTTCAGTTGGAAGGCAGTGAAAAGGAAAAAGGAGGAGAGGAGTCAGAAATGCAGATTATTATTTTTGCAGTGTGCATAGAATAAAAATAAGAGCGAACCTAACGTTGCAATATTCACAGCCACGTTCGAGGATAATACAACGCAGAACATTGTTATTCAATCGAGACCAGAGACGTCCGGTTCAAATGGACATCAACTCCAAACAAAACACATAAAAGATCAAACGCTGGGCTCTACAAAAGAGCTCGTGTTGTCACTGCCTGACCCTCATGTCCATGTTTCCTCTCTCTCATGAGAACGTGTACACTTGCACACAAACACTGAAATCCTACTTCACATGTCTCACAGAGACAAACTGGACATGAAAAGCAAATTCACATCTTGAATCATATCTTTAACGCTGAGTACAGCATGTAAATCCAGATGATTCTACATGACGTTTATGGAAGGAATTGGCACTATTCTGAAAAATTGCCCTCTGTCATCAGTAAATCAAACACAAAAAGGCATCATCAAGCCATTGTGGATTAAAGGCAGAGGATATATCCTCTGGTGATGTACCTACCTCTTTCTGGTCCAGTTGTAAAGACGATTTAATGAGGTCTCTGAGAGCTGTGAGCTGTTTTTTCTCTTCGTCCTGGGTCTGTTTTATCTGACAATACAAGTGTCAAAATATGGGGTGAAATAAACAACATAAAACAAACACCTAATTTGAAGATGTTTCATAGTAGTAAACACTCTCTTGAGAAGGCACTGCTGGTGAACCTTTATTACTTGTTCGAAGGAACAGTTGTTTTGAGCAATACTTTTGAATATGAGATAATATTTCACTTATTTCGTAGACTCATATATTAATTATGCTTGTCTCATGATAGCATACATAATATAATTGTAATGTTCTCACAAGTAGAGCTGCATAATAATAACAGAACTAACGACAAAACAAAACAGCAAAAATAATTATAAAATGAAAGATTAACTAACATTATAGAGATCAGCTGCTAATTTCTCGATATACTGCTTCAACTTGTCAGCGGTTTTCAAGCCGTCCTGGAAAAAACTGAGAGAAACCACAAGTAGAACAAATGAAAGGTTGCAAGGCATTTGTTCAACACTACATGTGCTACTGTTGAAAAGTTTGGGGTCAGTAAGATTTTTTTTTTATGTTTTTGAAACAAGCTCAAGGCTGCATTTATTTGATCAAAAACAGTAATATAGTGAAATATTATTTCATCTTAAAGCAACTGTTTTATATTTTAATATATTTAAAAATGTAATTTATTCCTGTGATGACAAAGCTAAATTTTCAGCTCTTTTGTGGAAATTGGGATACATTTTTTTTCATAAATCTTTGATGAATAGAAAGTTCAAAATAACAACATTGAAATTGAAAACTTCTGTAACATTATAAATGCCTTTACTGTCACTTTTGATCTATTTCATGTGTCCTTTCTTTATAAAAGTAATACTTAAAAAAGTATTAATTTCTATGTAAAAAAAAAAAAAAAAAAACTCTTACCAACCCCAAAACTTTGAATGGTAGTGTACATTTAATAACTGTGTGCAATTTTAAACTCTTTGAATATAATATATCTCCACTTCACACCATAAATTCTGATAATTAACTAATCTAGGAGAATATTCTTAGGAATTACAGTAACACAACGAGAAAACAGGATTCTAAGACACTCACTTGCACTGTGCATGATAATACTTGATGAGATTCTGCAGGAGATCCACTCCCTTCTTGGTCTTAATCTCGTTCACTTTGATCAGGTACTGTTGGGAACCATAGACAATAAAGACACTAGTGTGTTAATATGAAAATACATTGACGTTGCACGCTTCTAAACACACACACGCTTTGAAGTGGTTAAAGTGGTTAAAGTAAAGAATTGTGTTTAAATGCTCCACCCTAACACATCTGGTATAAAACAGATATATAAAATAGAGGGGACCACTTTAGCCTGCATCAACTGTTATTATAATATATAATTTTTTGCTTCTATTGTAAGTTTATCTGTGTATTGCTTTGCTTATGAAATCAAATTGCATTAAAAGTTGTTTTAATGCACCTATTTTGTTTGATGATTAAATGGTTTGCACTTCGTAATTCAGCATTAAATTGTTGATATAGTTTTTGTTCCTATCTCGAAAATGACCAAATGCTCTACTGCAGACCTGATCTCCAGATCAATTCATCTTGGAGATATATGTGTGTATAAAAAATGTATAAAACATATGTACAAAAACAGCAACATCTCATGTAAAATTATGTTAAACATAAAGCTGGTCTGATATCCTGGTATGTCTATGCTGCATATTCTGCACCTGAATATACAAAGCCTACTGTTGCTTGACTCATGAATATTAATCAGGTTATGTGAATGGATAGTTCAGCAATGTTACCTAGCAACGTAAGAACAGTCTAATTAATATTCATGAGTTAAGACACTGCCATGCCATGATGTCTCGAGCAGCCACTTCAAAACTTGCTCCAGAGCATCTGAGTGAAATATGAATGCATTTGAAAATCTCCTGAAAATCTCCTCATCTCTCCTAGAGAAGATATCATGGCAGAAGAGAACAAGAGACAAGCTGAAGTTGCTGAACAATCAAAACTACCATCATGCTAACTTTTCTTGGGGGGAACGAGGAGTAAAGAGACAGAAAGTTTTAATTTTCACAAGCCCACACACCTCACACATCTGCAGCTGAAAGATCCTCCGCTCTTTCTCCATCTCTTCAGCGATCTCTGCGCCGGTGATCTCTGTACGGATCATGCCGTGCTGCTTGGCATGTTCCCTCTTCTCCTTCTCAATCTTTGTGCTACAATGAAAAGGCAAGAAACAGAAGATGACAGAGAAACAACAAGCTTAAGTTCAGCTAGAGGTTACCGCATGTGGCACTTTCTCTATGATGATGATATATTGTTGTGTCTGAGCAGCATAGCCATAAAATGAATGTATATCACTACATTACATTAAACAACGTTTTGTATACTAAGACAAAAGAATATAAACACATGATAATGATACTTACAACTTGGTCTCGTAGTCTTTCCAGGCCTTGTCGAAAGGCTTTTTAAGATCCTGTGTTGGGGGAAATAAAATAAATAGTGCAGGAAGCAATTAGGTTTACTGTGCAGCGTTATAGACCATTTTTCACAGTTGTTAAACTGAACACATTATTATACAATATAAAGCATCAAAGAAATCATCCAAATTTTAAGAGATTTGATCACTACACTGAAACTCACTGCACTAATGTATAGTAGTGACTGATATGCACTATAGTAATAGGCCTGTCGCAATAATCAATATATCGACTTATCGACACCATAAATTCTGATAATTAACTAATCTAGGAGAATATTCTTAGGAATTACAGTAACACAACGAGAAAACAGGATTCTAAGACACTCACTTGCACTGTGCATGATAATACTTGATGAGATTCTGCAGGAGATCCACTCCCTTCTTGGTCTTAATCTCGTTCACTTTGATCAGGTACTGTTGGGAACCATAGACAATAAAGACACTAGTGTGTTAATATGAAAATACATTGACGTTGCACGCTTCTAAACACACACACGCTTTGAAGTGGTTAAAGTGGTTAAAGTAAAGAATTGTGTTTAAATGCTCCACCCTAACACATCTGGTATAAAACAGATATATAAAATAGAGGGGACCACTTTAGCCTGCATCAACTGTTATTATAATATATAATTTTTTGCTTCTATTATAAGTTTATCTGTGTATTGCTTTGCTTATGAAATCAAATTGCATTAAAAGTTGTTTTAATGCACCTATTTTGTTTGATGATTAAATGGTTTGCACTTCGTAATTCAGCATTAAATTGTTGATATAGTTTTTGTTCCTATCTCGAAAATGACCAAATGCTCTACTGCAGACCTGATCTCCAGATCAATTCATCTTGGAGATATATGTGTGTATAAAAAATGTATAAAACATATGTACAAAAACAGCAACATCTCATGTAAAATTATGTTAAACATAAAGCTGGTCTGATATCCTGGTATGTCTATGCTGCATATTCTGCACCTGAATATACAAAGCCTACTGTTGCTTGACTCATGAATATTAATCAGGTTATGTGAATGGATAGTTCAGCAATGTTACCTAGCAACGTAAGAACAGTCTAATTAATATTCATGAGTTAAGACACTGCCATGCCATGATGTCTCGAGCAGCCACTTCAAAACTTGCTCCAGAGCATCTGAGTGAAATATGAATGCATTTGAAAATCTCCTGAAAATCTCCTCATCTCTCCTAGAGAAGATATCATGGCAGAAGAGAACAAGAGACAAGCTGAAGTTGCTGAACAATCAAAACTACCATCATGCTAACTTTTCTTGGGGGGAACGAGGAGTAAAGAGACAGAAAGTTTTAATTTTCACAAGCCCACACACCTCACACATCTGCAGCTGAAAGATCCTCCGCTCTTTCTCCATCTCTTCAGCGATCTCTGCGCCGGTGATCTCTGTACGGATCATGCCGTGCTGCTTGGCATGTTCCCTCTTCTCCTTCTCAATCTTTGTGCTACAATGAAAAGGCAAGAAACAGAAGATGACAGAGAAACAACAAGCTTAAGTTCAGCTAGAGGTTACCGCATGTGGCACTTTCTCTATGATGATGATATATTGTTGTGTCTGAGCAGCATAGCCATAAAATGAATGTATATCACTACATTACAACGTTCAACGTTTTGTATACTAAGACAAAAGAATATAAACACATGATAATGATACTTACAACTTGAGTCTTTCCACTTTCCAGGCCTTGTCGAAAGGCTTTTTAAGATCCTGTGTTGGGGGAAATAAAATAAATAGTGCAGGAAGCAATTAGGTTTACTGTGCAGCGTTATAGACCATTTTTCACAGTTGTTAAACTGAACACATTATTATACAATATAAAGCACCAAAGAAATCAAGAGATTTGATCACTACTTTGAAACTCCGCAATAATCAATATATCGACTTATCGCGCAATATATGTACATGACCTCAATAATTTTTGGTGACGGAATATATCGCCCATTATATTTACTTAAAAATGAATGTCACCATTTTTTTTTGCATTCCACTTGTGCAGCTTCTCGTTGATTACACGCAATACACGGAGCTTTTCCCTCACCATTGTAACGCGCTGCTTTTGCAAGATTCTGTGAAAACGTTTCAGCTTTTATTTTCCTTTTTTATAGGCTTAGATCTCTGCCACAATTCTGCTCGCAAAAGATCATATTTTGAGCGCACAAAAGTGCATTTTGCTTTCGCAAAGAAAACAGTATTTCGATCGCACGGAAATCAATTTTGCATTTAAAATAAGTTTTTGGATGTGTGCAGACCTCTTTTGCGCGTGCAACGTTTAACTAGCTTGCTCACCTGATGCCCCCCCTCTGTGCTCGCTAAATGCCAACAGCTAGCGTGCTCAACACAACCCAGCGTTAAAAT
>NW_015546123.1:1304101-1308678 GCF_001515605.1 Sinocyclocheilus anshuiensis | reverse complement strand
GAAACGTTGCACGCGCAAAAGAGAAGGTCTGCACACATCCAAAAACTTATTTTAAATGCAAAATTGATTTTCGAAATACTTTCTTCTTTGCGAGACAAACATTTTCTCCACAAACTCAGTTCGCGCGTGTGCAAAACGCACATTTGTGCGCTCAAAATATGATATTTCCCGCGCAGAATTGTGGCAGAGATGTAATCCCATACTTTTTCGCCCTGAAGAAGATATCACAGGTTCATCAAGTTCGTTGAAATTATCCATCCTCGATCACTTTTAGTCAGCTTTGACGAAACTTCTCTCAGCTAGTACGTCTTTTCAAAGTGAAAGTAGCCTTGTCACCTGACCTGAAATTCAAAGTCTGAGATTATATCTGTGATATATTAAAAAGTAGGGTTGCTTGATATTGGTTATCATTAGAATATTTTGTTATTTTTATTTTATTTTATAATTTAAATTTTTTTTTAATTTATATTATTCATTGACACTGTCCAAAATTGGACATTTAATCGTTCTCTGTATCCCATATTATAACATTATGTGTTTAACAATACATCATATAACGCTCACTTAAAGTTAATCTATAAATAAAAATATATAAATAAATAAAAATAATAATAAAATAATAATTTAATAACACTAATAATAATAATTGTAGCAAATCTCAAAATAAATATCCACTTTTCTGTACTGGACATTATAATCTGCATTTAAAATGACAGATTTTAATTTTGAGTGTATCCAAATTATTTTGGATTAATTATTTTGACAGACCTAAAAAAAATTATATTATTTACTATTCTAACAAAAGTAAAAAGAAAACAGATAAAACATTTGCTATATACATACACACACACACACACACACATATAAACGTGTGTGTGTGTGTGTATAGCACTATATCCACTATATTGAGTTCTGCAGTAATTTTGTGTTTTGTCTCCATTTCCTCATACTCACTTTTGGAGTGAGTCCTGGTTACAAATAAAGGAACATTGGTGTAGGTGCTTTTTAATGGTTTATGAGGCATCTGTTCCAGTGCAGGAAAGATTTGAGAGAGAGAGCTGATAATGTCCTCCAGGGACTGCACTTATACCCTTCAACTGCCTCTGCATCTGTCAATAAGGGCTTTAGAGAACGGTTTCATTTCCGCTGAGTAAGAGGGTGAAAGAAAGAGAGAGACAAAGTATGAGCGAGATAAGAGAATGAGAGAGAAAGAATGGGGGCTGGTAGGTATGTATCCTCCGTCTACTGAGCAAAAAAAGTGAAGCCTCATCACTTCCACTCAGAAATTCAGCTGATGCTGCAGAGGCTCTCAGCCTGGGTCATGCTAAAGTGAAAACAATCAGACAGCCTTTCCAAAACTGCTCAGTGTGAGGCAGCCCTACACTTAGTGTAAGTAATTTTCACAATCACTACACGTTTGCCTTCAAGCCTGAGACATCAACAAGCAGCTGACAGGAGTGGTCAGTCTGACGCCTGAGCTCTTTACCCCAGTCAACCAGTAAACACTTCAAACCGACTGAGTCAGAGGGCTTTAAACGCTCCCACACTGTTTACTAGCATTAACAGTGGCCATTCTTTCAGCACTGTGCTTCATAGAGGACAGTGGCGTGAAGAACCCTGTAATTTAACTCCAACCAGATTTACAGTGTGCGTTTTTTGGTCCAAAGGGATTAATTTAAGGCAGGTATGTAGCAGTAAATCAGGGTGTTCCTAAGAGGGGGCCTTTCCAATTAGTTTAGTCCAGAGACAGGGATGTAAATCTTACCCCCTTCACTCCCTTCAGATCTCCTTTGAGCAGAGAGTCCAGGGTGAAGATGACATTGTGGCTGAGACTCTGGAGCTGAGGAGGAGAATCAGTCGAGAGATCATACATCTTGAAATAAAATAAGTTCAAATAAAATAAAATAAAGACTAAGAAAATAATAGAGAATAAAACAAAATAAAAACTCCACTATCCCTCACCAGGTTCTTGAGGAGAGCGGCCAATTCCTTGATAAGGCCAGAGAACTTGATGTAGGCTGTCCCAAGATCAGAGTTATCGCTGCTGATGAAGTTGCTGCCAAACTTGTCCAGTGACTGCCCATAATTCTCCTCATTCTGCACATGCTCTGTAGAGAATAAGAGCAAACCATTCATATTATTATAGGATTGGAATATACTTTATTTAAGTGTGTAATTTATGCACCAATCTCCAATGGAATTGCAAAAATAATGACTTCAATAATGTTTTCAAACACATTGCCTGAACACTCCATCAATCCCACAGCAGACATTTTAAATTTTTTAGGTTGCATCAACCTATGAATGGATACCTGCCTGCATATTAAGCTGAAATAGGAGTAAGTAAATAGAAAGAAAAAGAACACACTTCAACTTTAAGAATTTATAACATTGATTAACATGAAAATCATAAGACTAATTAAAAAATGACCCTAGTGGGTTGAGTCATGTCATGTCAAAATGGTGTCCATTTCCAAAGTTAAAAGGTGTGTTTGACTTGACCGATCGGTGACATCAAAGTACCATGAAAGCAGTTCAAAAGCTTATGGAGCGTCTGCTCTCTAATCGCTCTCACGGTACATTGATGTCATACAGCAATCGGTCTGCTCAACACCGCTTCAAGTCAAACACACCTATTTAAATAGCATAAAATGTGAAGGAAATAAAGAGAATTCCTCAATTCCCCTGTACATTTATCAACTAGGACCAACATGGAGCTGGGAATCTGAAGGATCTGGAGAGGTTCTGCATGAAGGAATGGTCTCTGATCTCTTGTCAGGTGTTCTCCAAACTCATCAGGCATTATAGGAGAAAACTCGTATAATAATGATTGGGTGCCAATAATTGTGGCCAACGTGAACTAGAGAAAAACATTTTATTTCATAATTAAATTTTCCCCCACTTTCCATTGTTTTACTTCAATGATAAGTTAGAATTTTGTGAATTTTTTGAATGAAAGATCAAAAGGATAAAAGATGCAGATTTATTTTCACAGCCACCTATGCTCATGTTTACCAAGGGTGCCAGTATTAGTGAAGGGCACTGTAGATATTTGAGCTAATTTCTGACTGTTTATGTCTTTGTTACAATCTTGTGTCTTACGATCGATGTCTTATTCTTAGGAGCTTATAAATTTCTTCCAAATGCACATTCTTCCACTCAAAAAAATTGGACAGACATACTATTTTATATGACTATTTTCCACATTTTAGAATAATAGTGAAGTCATCAAAACTATGAAATAACACAAATGGAAGTGTTATTGTGTAAAATGTTTCCTTTTCTGTTTTTATTTTCTGATCAGTGAAACACTTTGCAACTTTGAGCTGCATTTTATGTATGAAACGTGCTATAAAATTAAAATTATTATTTTCATTTGAGCTATATATAATCTTAAACAAATACTAATACTAATTATTATTATTAATAGTAATTTAATTTTTTATTTATCCATAAATTACATACATTAATATTATAAATGACAATACATATTTCTACCACTAATAATATTTATTATTTGTATAGCACCGTTCATTAATTACATACAGTTTTACATTAAATAGACATTAATTACATAATTATATACATTAAACACTAATACTTATAGTAATACTAATATAAGCCATTAGATTAAAAAAAATGTAATCATTGCAAACATAAATTAATTTAACTGTCAAGACTTCTGAAGATAAGCAGATCGTGCATGTCACAGATGGATTAAAAGGTTGTAGACAGATCTAAACAAGACTGTAAGCAAAGTGACATGAGCAGACCTCTGCAATTCAACAGAGAATAAAAGCCTCATGCCAAGTGTCAACAGCTCAGGTATGAATCATCAGGAGCCGATTAGAATGCTTACTATACAGTCACATCTGATTAAACAGGATCGTGACACAGAGGCCACCTGCAACGCACACAGCAAAGAGTCAATAACACAACGGGAGCCGGTTTACATCCTCTGTCTGCCGCCCACAGTAATGCTCTACACTTAATAGCACAACATGAGACACTCTACACTTCAGGAAGACATCAGTGAGCAGAGTGATGTGCGTCAAGAGCGGCTGCATTCAGCTGGAGCTGGTGTGATTTCATTCACAAACCCAAAAAGAGACATTCTGCTGCCATTGGCTGAATCATGATAGGGATGTCTCTGCATTGCTGAAGAGGTTTAGAGGACGAGTGCTCTCCAAGGATTACTGAGGTCAGACAGAGGTCAGCCAATCAATCCGATCAAGCACTGCCGCTCACAAGAGGAAGGTGTACATATCACATCACTTTAAATTGCCACATGTTAACCCAGTCATGTTCTATCAGTATAGCAATCAGAATCTACGTTCATATAATGGCAACGTGTGCAAAAGGTACATTTGTCTTGTTTAGCAGAGCTAAGAGATCTGGTACACAGAAATAGTGGACTGTCACCTTCTATAAATGACCAGCTGGGAAGGTTTCTGGACTCAGAGGAACAACCTGAGGGAATCTCAGAGCATTAAAAAGTGCACATTCAGGGTGATGTGTAAACCATTCATGAACCAAAAAATATAGTTTCTCATTTCTGACTGTTTATATCTTTATAA
>NW_015546123.1:1272434-1304047 GCF_001515605.1 Sinocyclocheilus anshuiensis | reverse complement strand
ATAATCATAATTTCTGGAATTGTTTATTCATTACTTGACTGGAGGCCCTGTATAATTAGGCTGCTTTTGACCACAGTCAAATGCAGTTCTTAAGACTTTTGTGTGTTAAAAGGTTGACCCTTTAATTTTAATAAATTCATAACAAGGTTGCTGATCAAACAGCACAAGACTCAAAGACGTCTGTCTGAATGTGTATGGCTGTAGCACTGCTTTTAGCATCTTTTGTAGTTTTTTAAATAATTTTATAGTCTAGTCGTCTAATGTGACCCATCTTTAGGACACACAGCAGCAGAACACATTTGTCTTTCCTGTTTTAGAGTGCTAAATATACTTATATCAACACACTGTTTGGTTCTCAATCTCCAACCTTGATCCCAACCTTGCATATGTCAATGTCTTTGTCAATTTCAGAACCACCAGAGATGCCTGAGTGTAAATATTAGGCATTATGAAGCCTTGATCAAACATCCTCTGATATTTGGCATCTGGACTGTGTGCTTGGCCAATATGAGAGGAATGACATTGAGTTACAAGCTGATAAAGGGCAGAGAAGGGACTGGATGAGCCAAAAACCACAATGTCACACTCATTAGATGGTCTGGAGGATTTCCTGACCTTTCATGCTGATTTACCCTAGAGGGCATGTAAGCATTTGAGTTTCTCTATGGAATGGGGGAAGAGACGGTAGCAAGGAGCCTGCGAAAACTAAGTGCTATGGCAATTCACGTTTCCATGGTAACCGTGACTTCTCACTTCAGGATTGTTGGTTAGAGTAGTACTTCAACAGGAATTTGTCAATTAAACAAGTTGAAAATCACTTTGACCTTTTTTTTTTTTTTACAGGCACACATTTTATCAAAAAGTAACTGGAAATTTTGAATCATATTTTAATATTTCCAGAATTACTGTTGAATAGCTGGGTCAAAACTCACCTTGACCCGAGTTGTAGATTGCTTTGACGGATTTCTTGACCTTTTGTAAAGCATTTCGGTCCTGGTCCAAAGCCTGGAGAGCCAGGCAAAAAGAGAAGAGAAGAGGATGGTTATAAAACACAGCTAAAAAAGGTCTGTGATTCATTTATGATTCATGATCTTGAATTCCAGAGGAACTGCATCACCGGCCACACCTCAAGGGGCAAAACTAAACATTGGGAATCTCATAATCACAATGTAACCATAACAACACAGGAGATGCCGAGGCTTGGAGGCATTTCCAATACTCATTTGGGCCAACAGGTGGGGAAAATGTCAGATATTCCCTGAGACCAAATTTAGAACTAGAGGAACAGAATAGCAGCTTATACCCTTGACCCTTGAAAATTGCATATTTAAACATTAAAAGTGATACTGATTAAAAGTAATTCAGCTAACTAATAAACTGAATCAACATTAGGCAAGATCTCCTCAGAAAAGACAGCCTGGAGTGGCTAAATTTGATGGATAATAGGTACACAAGTCAACATACCAGTGACAGACCCTTGACATGTAGTTTCCTAGCAACCGCGGCAGCACATGGACGGGGAGAACCCCTCGACCACACTTCATTGTCAGTGTGGATATCATTTCAAAAATCAAAACCGCTGTGAAACTGAGAGCGTAGTGAACACAGTTGAGGCGCAGACTTGACTTGACTTGACTTGACTTGAGTGTCTCAGCTCATGGAAATCTCTTAAAATATTTTGATAAATAACAGTAAACAACAGGTTGTCAACGAATCCGGTTTCCTCCAAGCAGCCCAGTGACCTTTTACCTATTTGTTTCTGTCTTTAAAAGAAAGGAACCATATATGAACTACTGGGAAATGTGAATTCTTTGCTTTACTCTTTTACATGCTTTGAGCTTGTGTCCCTCCTCCCTCCTTGATTGTATCACATGTGCGTCTCTCTGGATGAAAGGGAAATTATGCAAGTTTACGGAATATAGGCAAACTGACTCAGAGCAATTAACTTGTTATCATGGGAATAAGCTGAAAAGAAAACACTTCTGGCAAAACAATGTATTTTACTAATTGAATTTGTTAGTCATGGAAAGCAGATTCAGTGCATTCATTGAACATGAACAACAGGCTTTGCCATTCATAATGCATACATGTGCTCTGTTTCAGCTGGTAGCTAACAGATGTGTGTCCTAACAGCCACAGCTACCAACACAAACACACCCCACCCAAACACACACACACACCCAAACATACCCACAAATATTCCGTGGTGCCTTTAAAGAAGTCCTGCAATGGTGATTAATGAGAAAGAGAGAGCTTAAGGTCACAATTTTCAAAGCAAATCCCTCAACATTCACATCAGCTCTCTGAAAATAAAAAGTACAGGGGAAAGGAGTCTTCAACATTTTCAAAGGCCTTGTTGAATATTGATACTGTACATATCAATTTACTACCAAATGAATGCATTTACATACTTTATCATGAACTGTGAAGTATTTAAAATAATCATTATTCATGAGTGATAGATGTATGCTACTCTTACCTGAAATCAGTAAGATTTAAGAAAAAATATAATAATAATAATAATACTGCTATTTAGCAAGTACATATTTAATTGATTCATTCAATTAAAAGTGACAGTAAAGATGTTTTAGAAGTTTCTATTTCAAATAAATGCTGTTTCTATTTTCGTTTTTTATTTTTCTACATCAGCTCTCTGAAAATAAAAAGTACAGGGGAAAGGAGTCTTCAACATTTTCAAAGGCCTTGTTGAATATTGATACTGTACATATCAATTTACTACCAAATGAATGCATTTACATACTTTATCATGAACTGTGAAGTATTTAAAATAATCATTATTCATGAGTGATAGATGTATGCTACTCTTACCTGAAATCAGTAAGATTTAAGAAAAAATATAATAATAATAATAATAATAATACTGCTATTTAGCAAGTACATATTTAATTGATTCATACAATTAAAAGTGACAGTAAAGATGTTTTAGAAGTTTCTATTTCAAATAAATGCTGTTTCTATTTTTGTTTTTTATTTTTCTAAATAAACTTTCTATTCACAAAAAAAAAACTTATCACAGTTTCCAAAAAACTGTTTTCTTGAGCAGCAAATCAGCATATTAGAATGGCTTCTGTAGGATCATACCAGAATAGTGGCTGCTGTAGCTTTGCTATCACAAGAATTCATTACATTTTAAAATACATTTCAATAGAAATAATTAACTTTAATTAACGTTATTTTAAATTGTTTTAAATGATCACAATATTACTATTTTTACTGTATTTTTGTTTAAATAAATGAAACCTTGGTGAGCATAAGACACATCTTTCACAAAACAATTTTAAAAATCTTACCTATTTCTTCATGTTGTGTAATTTAATCAGTAAATACACTTTAATACTTTAGCTTTGGTTTAAGTTAATATTGTTTGTTTTTGTTTGATATCAAATGATAATTAGCAGACACCCTGCAGCAGCAGTACCAAAGCGAACCCCCTCAAAAAAGACAAAAAAAAAAACATTGTCTCATTTTCTTGCAGCTATGTTTGGACATTGTTACACCAAAATGGGACTGCCCACTGTGGTCCAGAGCGACACAGACTCGTCAGGTCGAAACTCTTCAGAGCTTTTTTCATCCCCGGTCATTTCCATTGTTATTTAATTGTTATGAGCTACAACATCCTGTAGCTATATACCAGGATTTAAAGGAACTTTGGGAAACACTGTAATTGGAAACAAGCATTTACAAACCATTATATCGTTTGTAAAAGCAAACAGAAAATCATTTTCAGTAATGCACTTAGCAGGCAGCACCACAATCAAACATTTAAAAGGCAACTGTCAAACCATTTCCACAAAGTCTAACTAAACATTGCATGTGTTAGCAGCATGCAATGTCGATATTTGATAGTGATCATTTTTCATTTTTGAAAGAAGTTTCTTTTGCTGACCAAGGCAGCATTTATTTAATCAAGATTGTGAAATATTATTAAAATTGAAAATATCTATTTTCTATTTTAATGTTTTAAAACATAATTTATTTCTGTGATAGCAAAGCTGAATTTTCTGCATCATTACTCCAGTCTTCAGTGTTACATGATCCTTCAGAAATCATTCTTATTACTACATTTTTTACAGGATTCCTGATGAATAGAAATAAGAAAAGATGAAAAATTAAAAAGAACGGCATTTATTTGATAAAAAAAAAAAAAAGATTGTAACATTTTTTTGATCAATTTAAAGGGATAGTTCACCCAAAAATGAAAATTACCCCATGATTTACTCACCCTCAAGCCATCCTAGGTGTATATGACTTTCTTCTATCAGACGAGTACAACCGGAGTTATATTAAAATTATCCTGTCTTTTCCAAGCTTTATAATGGCAGTTAATGGTGGTCGAGATCTTGAAGCCCAAAAAAGTGCGTCCATCCATCATTACAAGTACTCCACATGGCCTTCTGAAGTGAAGCGATGCAATTGTGTAAGAAATATATCCATATTTAAAAAATTATGAACTACAATCTCTAGCTTCTGCTAACTGTTGTATGCACGTTCACGAGAGAGTGGCATTCCAGCGTAGGATGTAGGCGTAGAGTAAGGTCTGATGAGAAGACTTTTTATGATGGATGGACGCACTTTTTTGTGCTTTAAAATCGCAACCACCATTCACTGCCATTAAAAAGCTTGGAAGAGCCAGGACATTTTTTAATATAACTCCGATTGTATTCGTCTGAAAGAAGTAAGTCATACCTAGGATGGCTTAAGGGTGAGTAAATTATGGGATCATTTTCATTTTTGGGTGAACTATCCCTTTAATGCATCCTTGCTGAATAAAATAATTAATTTCTTTTCTAAAAAAATAAAATAAAACAAGTGTACTGACCCCAAATTTTTGAACGGTAATATGTACTAATTAATTTACCCTGTAAGCGTGAAGTATCAGTCTTCTGATGTATGACCAAGAGGATAATATCATTACACAACTAAGTACAACAGTCTATCCTCAAATGGTCTTGTAGACTATTAGGTGTGACCACAGTGAACAGAACAGTGAATCTGAGCATTGCAGAGACGGTAAAGCTCAGCCTGTGACATTTATGTGACTATTATGACTATTATGATCTGGATAATCTCTCAACCTTATGAGATTTAACCACCTTAAAGGGTTAGTTCACCCAAAAATGAAAATTAGCCCATAAATTACTCACCCTCAATGCATCCTAGGTGTATATGACATTCTTCTTTCAGACGAATCCAGTCGGAGCTATATTAAAAATAGTCTTTGATCTTTCAAGCTGTTTATTGCCAGTCAGCGTGTGTTGCATTGCTTCAGTCCAAAAGAAGTAAAATAAAAAGCTCCCATCCATAAAAAAAGTGTCTCACACTGCTCCGGGGGGTGAACAAAGTCTTTTCTTACTTTTGTAAGAAAAATAACCATATTTAAAACGTAATAATCAATTTAATCTAGCTTGCGCTCACTGTTGTAAACGGAAGCAGCTCCGGGTGGATGACGTATCAGGTCGGCTTTGCGCATGTGCCGCTCAGAAGTGACGCACGCGGAAGCGCAGGGGAGAGATCAACTGTTAACAAACGTTGGTTTTCACGAGACTCACCGGCGCATGCGCAGCGCTGACCTCATATCCCAGAGCTGCTTCTGTGTACAACTGTTGGTGCAAGCTAGATTACAGTGATTATTACGTTTTGTTCACCCCCCAGAGCCGTGTGAGACACTTTTTTTTATGGATGGGCGCTTTATATTTCACTTCTTTTGGGCTGAAGCAATGCAACACCCGCTGAGTGGCATTAAACAGCTTGAAAGATCAAAGACAATTTTTTATATAACTCCGACTGGATTCGTCTGAAAGAAGAAAGTCATATACACCTAGGATGCATTGAGGGTGAGTAATTTATGGGCTAATTTTCATTTTTGGGTGAACTAACCCTTTAAGTAAAATTTAGCTGCTTTATACAATTGACATTATCCATAAAATAAGATAATTTACAAGTACAGATTTATATACAGTAGCCAAAATTCCACTTACATCAAATTGAAAAGAGCTGACCAGATATTCTTTAAAAAAATGCACCTTCTGTGTTCCATTGAGGAAGGAGAGTCATACAAAACGACATGAAGGTGAGTAAACAGTGCCAGAAATGTCATTTTTGAGTGAACTAGCTATTTCCTTTATGGTCAATCGGCTACTTGAATTTTATGTGTTTCTGTTAGTTCAACACCATCTGGATCCTGAAGAGAGACCAAAAATGAAATACAGCACTATAATTATTGTACAGACAGAAAAGTAAGTGTCCTATTGAGAACAAATGCAACAACTGGCACCATAACAATATGACACTCTCAATAAAGTACTACTTTGTCCTTCCATGACTAAGAAATTTGCCTCTTTATGACAGGATAGACTGCAGTAACGTGCTAATACTAGTCTACAATACTCACAACAAACCATGACCTTCTGTTCACCCACTCAACCGATGGGCATCACTGAGCCCTTGGCTCTCTTCCTGGAGTGCTCAGTAATCCCAGCCTAAATTGAAACCACCTTTCATGTCAATATCTCAAAACCCGTCAAATAATGTTTTTGGCCGGGGCAAAAAAGAAGGAAACAATAAACTGAAGAAACGACCCAACCCCACGCACCATTCATCTAGACAAATCTCAAAGCTGTAGGTCCCTCAGAAACAAGATACTGGTGGAAAAACCATGCTATAATACACTTTTACTGCCCCTCAAAGCAACCACAATCCATTAGATTCACACTACGAACAACCAGATCGATATTGGACTTTATCAAGGTAGCCAATCGAGAAGACCAACACAGGCCTGCCAAGCAAGAAAAGACACTCTCTATACAGCCTGCCAAAAAGGTCTTTTACTAGAAAACTTTTCCAGGACTTGAACATACTGCCATGTGCACATTTAGGTCAGGAGAGACCTGCACCAGCTATCAGCCACAAGAAACATGAACTCCTTAAGGAATTACTTCTCGCTGCCAAGCCAAAGCCAGCAGACTTGACTGGGACTGTGGAGAGGCAAGGGAAAGAACTCAGGCCAAAGATTCATGGGGTTTATGAGTCAGAACTGCAGGCCCAGGGTGATCCAACTTTATTCTGTTTGTTTTTATTACAATAACTGTGGAATAAAAAGATGCAAATGACCGGGAGAAACGCAATGGAAACATTACACGAAGTCAACACCCCGATCGCTAAACCACCGAACACCCACAGGCCTGGCATGCACCACTTCAGCACTGGCACTGATTTGAATCAGTGGCTCTAAAATGAAAAGAACAGGTCATTGTGTAAATTATGGTCTGTTTTGGTTCATATCCATGGCAATGGGCCCCTGATACTCACGCAGAATGCTAAGTATGCCTTTGGTTCTGAGGATTCCATGTTCTGTCCAAGTCTGATTAATAAAACACAGACACACACATGTAAACATACTGACACAAAGACCATACAGAGAGAGCCAGGTGGAAACTCTCGTGGGACTCTAAAAGAAACACTGGGGTCAACGTTTTTTAAAATACAGGGAGAAAACTCTGAAATCTGACAGATGTTGCACTGCGTGACATATTCATTACCAGCCCATATTAAAGATTTCGTAAATTAGCAGTTTCGCTCAATACTAGACATATCAGTTGATACGTATTTTTACATTTAAATTAAGCAAATTTTGTAAAACTAACCACTGAATTATTGAAAAATGAAAGCACATGGATGTCTTTTTTTTTACTTTTTATTTTTAAGAATTCGATGGTATGTCATTAAATATTTATTTACCTGATGACCTTTTATATGAAAGTATATGAAAGAAACTTTTATAAAGTTCATTTTTGTAAATCCCAACATGCAACATTCAGAAGCTGTTTTCATGTTTTTGCCAAACATTGGCTGCACTAACTTGATCAAGCATAAAGTAACATTGTGAAATATTATTACAATTTTAAATAACTGCTTTATATATTAATATACTTTGAAATAAGTAATTGATTCCTGTGATGGCAAAGCTGAATTTTCATCAGCCATTACTTCAGTCTTCAGTGTCACATGATCCTTGATCATTCTTATGCTGATTTCGTGCTCAAGAAATGTTTCTTATTATTATCAATGTTGAAAATAGTTGTGCTGCTTAATATTCTTGCAGAAACTTTAATACAATTTCTCAGGTTTGTTTGATGAATAGTACGTTCAAAAGAACATTCATTTGAAATAGAATTTTTTATCTAATTTAATGAAATCTTGCTGAATAAATTTATTCATTTCTTTCAAATGACACCAATCTTTTGAATAGTAGAGTAACTTTAACGAATGACGTAATGAATGACTTTTTCCTGTCATCCACTTGCATGACCCTCATCTGGCCAACTGTAAACTGTCGTCTTCAGATCAGGGTGGAGAAAAGATGTAAAAAATTCCAAAGGAAATTTTTTCCAGAGGACTTCCCATCAAACTACACTTCTACTTGAAGAACCAACTATATGCAATCTTTTCCAAAAGCCTGGAATTCCCAAAATAAAACTGGTTTACCCAAACAACATTCGTGTTGATCTATAAGGTCACATGAGGAAGACAAAGGTAAATAAATCAATCAAGGTCTTCCTCCACAAATACCTAAACCCAAAACTAAAATGGTCTTCTACTAATGCTGTTCCTAAAACTATATATTTTTAGCATTAGCAGTGCCAGTCAGAGTAGGGTGGCTTTTGTTGACAGAGGGGTTGGTTAGCCCTGAAGGCCGGTGAAAAAGACAATTTGTCCATGCCTGAGAGTGCATCTGGTGACCTCAACGCAAGGACACGAGATGCGGCATGCTGTCTCTCCCTCAGCTGTTGCATGTACTTGTATAACCATCCAGCTGAGCTCGGCCTGGGACAATTCTCAAATGACAGGCACACAGCACAATCACAGAGCCAACAGCAGCAGCACTATTATTCTGCTGACTAACACTAAGCAGCCACTGTTCAGTAATCACAGACTGCTACAGAGAGCGCTTCTTCTGACTGATAATGACATAACCTCCAGACAAACACTCATAAGTGATTAAGCTAAGTGTAAGATGTTGACATTTATTTAAAATTTTGAATCAATTCCTGTAAAAGTGCTTTGACTTCCTCTTTATGTGTTCTGCAAGCTGCAACGATGCTATAGGCCCTTTCAAACCAAGGACAACCATAACAATAACTTTAATAAAGTTTTAATAATGGTTCTAACTCTATGAGAATAGTCCACACCACAACAATAGTGACAAAGAAGAACGATATTGTTGGAATCACTTTCAGAAAGTTTTTTTCCAGCTGATGAATGATAAAAACATTGAGAGCCAATCAGAATCCACCCAACTTGAGCTTGAGCATTTAAAGAAGCAGACGACATAATTGCAGCATGTGTTTATAATCGTCACGAATCCGGTCCGTGGTTTTCCGTCTGCTCGCCACCAGATGTTGCCTTCCAATTACATTGACTCTCACACTACACAAACTGTTGCATGTCACCCCGGACTAGGGCTGTGCGATTAATCAAATCGAATCGAAATCGCGATTTGAGACGTTGCGATTTCCTAATCGCAAAGCCTGCGATGTGGATGCGATATTACTCTGTTCCAGAGCATATGCATGACTGCCAGCCTTGAGTTGCAATCTTACTTGCCCTGGGCAAGAGTAAGCGCACCTCAGTTCTACCCAATCAGCACTGCTCTAGCCAACTGCGTAAACACCCACCATTAAAAAAAATTAAAAAAAGACCGCGGGACGGGAGAGAGACAGAGTGGGATTAATCGCAATCTCAATATCTGTCAAAAAAAATCGCAATTTGATATTTTCCCCCAAATCGCACAGCCCTACCCCGGACTACATTTCCCATCATCCATTGCACTGATTACACACACAGCTGCCACCAATCAAACACCCTACATAAACCATGGACTTCCTCTTCTTCACTGCCGAGTATTGTTTAGCGCTTATCGCTTTCCCAGTGATAGCTACATTACGGAGACAGTTTTCTGCCCTAGTTTCTAGTTCATAGTTCCCAGTCTAGTCTAGTCTTGTCTTTTGATTACCTGTTACCTGATTATCTGCCTGTCTTAGATTTCTCTCGTCTTGTCGTTTGGACTATGTTTTGCACCTTGCCTGGATTATTGCATGTTTTGGATTACCCGTTTGCCTCGCCCTCTGGATTACGTTTGCCGATCGAAGACCCACGCTTGCCCTAGGAATACTCTTTTGTCTTGCCTGTGTTGTACCAGTGTTGTTGTCTGACCCTTGCCTGTTTCATGACCACGCCTCTAAATAAAAGTCTTGCATATGGATCCGCACACCTCTCGTCCCTGTCGCCCCGTAACAATAATAAACATAACATTATTGTGCATTGGTGTGGATGCTAATGTAGTTATCTTTCTTGGAGTAAACCAGCATTAAGTGTCAGTCCAAATGGAAGTGAGCAACTGAATCCACTCATTGACCACAGAACTGACAAATCAGAATCAAGAATTCCAGAGAGCCACAATAGTAAGTGATTTCCCTGCTATAACACATTTGTTGCTGTGTTATAAAAAGGAAGCTATACTTTATCACCACTCAAGTTGGTGCCGATGCTGTAATCTTGCTTTGTATCGATTTGTATAAGGTAATTAGTATAACCATTCTTCAAGGCTAAATTCTAATTCAACTGAAATAACACCAGGAGGATAATTAAATTGTTTTGAACTTTGATTTTGATAAAAGCATCTGCTAAATGAATAAATGTAAATTCACATTAAAAGAAGCAGATTTAACAGATCAGTCTTCTCCTGAAAACATAATGCTGTGAAAAATTAAAATCTGTTCTGCACCAAAACATCAAACTGTACAATCCCATACATCTCATGCACCAGGAATTTCAAGGCAACCAAATGTGGTGCAAATCCTCTGATTTCCCATCTGGCCACAGATCAATGGTTGCAGATCAGGTCTGCCATAAAATAGGTCACTAGAGCGATTTATCGTTGTTCCCATGACTACTCTATGCAGGCACTATAATGTATGAATTAATTATACACAGAAAAAAACAAAAACAAAAGGCAAACAAGTGCCAAACCTGCAGATGCCCACAATAACAAAAAAAGTTAAAAATGGTTTGGAAAAAAAAAAATAAAAGCTTTAAAATCATAATCACATTTGTATGGTGATCTGTTAGCATGTGGTCTTTTGTGTAGGCAAATATACTCATTGTTTTCAGAGCCATCAATAAAAAGCAATGATATTTCTTAATACTGTTGTAATCTCTGCTTGGAGTTAAAACTACACAAAATGGTACCCAAAATGACAAAAGAATAGAAAAATAGAAAATAAATAAATAAAAATAAAAAGTCAACAATTATTAAAGAGAAAACTATTGTACTCAATAAGTTGTGACTCCTTGTTTTATTTGCTTGGAGCTGCAATGCAAACAATGGAGCATATTATGAGCAAATGGTGAGATGGGTGGGCATCTTTTATTCATATTTATTTGGTTCTAGAGACAGGAATGACTAAGCAGTGGGTTTACATGAGCGTCAGTGTGATGTTAAGGAGGTATTCCACTGACCCATTTAGCCCACAGAGTCAGACTACTGAAGACAAGTTTGACTAAAAACATTCAACTGATCATTCTGTTCTCATCCTAAACACAAAAGACCATAAATTATCCAAGTTTCTGTCCTGTTTTGTCTATGGTTCCCTTACTTTAAGCTCCACCTCAGGCATCAAATGAGTGAATTCGGTCAATAGTTGGATGGGTTTTGCTGCAGTGCAGAATATTACTGCACATCTCTGTGCAAGCGATTTATTATATGCCCATGTAAATAAAGCACTAACTGCAGTATCAGTCACTGGGGACTTCTCCCTTAAGCACTCAGGGACATTTTTATTTTTTTAGCCAAAAGGATTATCAATGTGGCATTAATCCATGCTGGGCCAAAACAGACAATCTCTTCACTAGATTGTTCTGTATAAAATAAAACAAGCAATAAACAAGAAGCGAGTTTCCATGCAAGCTCCCACGACAAAGCTGTGACTGATCATTTCTGATATCACCATAAATATTGCCTGGAAAAAATGGAAATTGCAAAGAGAAATTGAGTAAAAAAAAAACTGTCTATGAGTATGCTTGCCAGCAGCTTGTCGATAAGGCAGTCTATACATCTACCTTGCCATCTGGTCTTCATGATGAGAATGTACGAGCACAGTGCCATGGAAACCATTATCAAGATGGAGAGGCTTTGTATGGAATGCAGTATTAGGGCAAAGGTGTTGTGGACAAAATGGAGCGAAGGATGGTGAAAATTAGGATGCTCCAATCAATTGGCCGGAGATCGGTATCGGCCGATAATCACATTTTATGACTCGATCGGTACTCACTAACTTGGCCGATCTCACGAACCGATCGCAATTTGATGACGTCAACGCGTGACGACGTACATGATGCGTGGGGACATAAATGATTTGGCGCCGCAGTCATGTCATCGCCAGTGTGGAAATGCTATGACGTTTCGAGAAACAATGAAAAATTTGCTATTTGTCCTGTATGTTTTGCATGATGATATGATGAATGGATGGTTCATTTTTAACAGCAGATTCAGTGAAGTTAGAGCTGATCTGCACCTCACTGCACACGTCTGCGGTGCGTTACGGCTCCACGGGAACCTGAGCTGATCGCGGCCGCTCTAGTCAGTGCTTGTGTTTATCAGCCAGCTGCGGCACGTTTCTGACGCGGCTCTCCGCGCTGCAAAAATAGTCTTTTGTGGGGTGTCATTTCAAACTTTATCTGGAATGTCACCGTTTCTGTCACTGCAACTTCCAAAAAATTTTTTTGTTAATATTTGCATAATTTATGATTTATTTTACCCATCCGCGACCCACCCGCAAATAATCAGAATATAGGAAAAGCAAAATAAGTTTGCTGCCTAAATCCCCCTTACAGATATGTACCATGGTAAGTGGGTGTTTCTTCAACCATGGGCACTTCTGGCCCAGAGGACATTTAGAAAATATACTCTTTTAGGGGCCGTTCACATATAGCGTCTTTTGCGCGCTCAAGTTCGTTATTTCAAATGAAGACGTGTGGCAGGCGCGCTCATAATGGAAGCTAATTTTTTCCAGGCGCTTCCGCGCCGCATCGAGATGAAAACATTTCAACTTTTCAGAATGCCGCAAGTGCACCGCGGGTCATGTGACAAGCACCAACCAATCAGCTTCATCCTTTCCCGTTACAACATTGAAAGCTCAGTCAAGATGAAGGAACAGCTGATCATAGTTGTACAGGGATAGCCATTTTTAAATAAATTTAGTAGTAGAGCTACCCTTACAGTAGGATAAATACAGTGTTGGTAGCATAATCTGATAGGTAGCATTATTTGTCAGAACACCGGCGCCATAGCCAGACTGATAAACAAACACAGACCAGAAGTTAACTTCGGGCCAGGCGCGTCCGCCTGATGAAACAGTCTATATAAAGCTTGAAGCATCAGAATCAGCATCGGTATCGGCCGATCACCATGACAAGAAATGTCATCATGTCATCGGTATCGGCTGCAAAAATCCTGATCGGAGCATCATTAGTGAAAATGTATAAGACCACACATTTAATGTGTGGAGATACAATACAGTCATATTAATGGTTGGAGAGTTGAGGTGTGTTATTTTATATCCTAAGAACAAAAACATACTGTTTGAGCACTCCTGTAGTTCAAACAAAAGAACATGGTGCTAGCAACACTAAGGTTTGATAAAATGTATACCTCAAATGCAATGTAAGTCACTTTAGATAAAAACATCTGCCAAATGCATGAATATACACGTAAAACCAGGGCATAGATATACAAAAAAAAACATAAATGTACTACAGTGAGAGAAGCTGAATTTCCCATATTTACATGTATTGCTCTCAAGGCTATACAAGGCATTTTCAAATTAGTACAGAATGTGCTTCTGTAATAAAATTCCAGACATTTGAATGTCTGATGAACGAACATATAAAATACATTTGAAACTGTTTGCCGTAGACAGCTGGTCTGTTCCAAAACCTAGTGAGTTGTCTAGAGAGGCAGGATTTAAGGCATTAAATGCACACTTTTTGTGGAGAAGGAAATCCCAGAATGAGTTCAGTAAAAAAAATAAACAGAAGATGGAAGATGAGGCAAGAGAAAAATTAGAAAGATTTACCCTTTATTTTAAGACACTTTATTTTAAGGTGTTTGTTACAGAGTAATTATACAATTAGTATTACTTAATAACATGTACTTACTACAGAGTTTGGTTTAAGGTTAGTTTCTTGTAATTATGCATAATTTACTGATACTCCTATAGTAAATACATGTAACACAGTCATTAAAATAAAGTGTTACCTAAGCATATTTCATTCAACACTGAAAAGTCGTCCCCTTGGAATTATAAGGTTCTATCTGCGTTCCGAGTAGTTTTGAGATATTGAGCTTCAAAGTTTTTGCATTCCATTCGACTGTGTAGATAGAACCTTTTTGTTTTTAAAATAAAAAGTCCCAAAATGTACACAACATTAAAAAATCTATCACTGTCACAGAATCAGA
The DNA here is from genome assembly GCF_001515605.1 of Sinocyclocheilus anshuiensis. Taxonomy (NCBI): domain Eukaryota; kingdom Metazoa; phylum Chordata; class Actinopteri; order Cypriniformes; family Cyprinidae; genus Sinocyclocheilus; species Sinocyclocheilus anshuiensis. The sequence goes on along the minus strand of NW_015546123.1, from coordinate 1,289,511 downwards.
ATATGTGAATAACTCAGTTTTGACAAAAATGTCAGATAGAACCTTATAATTCCAAGGGGACAACGTATTGTGAATAATAGATCAGTGTGATTAAAAAATGTATTCATTGATTATTATTTAGGTGACCTCTATTGAAGTCAGTTGAAAGTCGAGTCTCCTATGCAGAGTGCTATCATTGTGAGTCGATGCTCTAAATTGATTATTTATGAGGTTTTAATGACAGTTAGGAAGCTGCCATAAAGGGCATTCACACAGAACACGTTTTGCATTTAAAAACGTGAGACACAGGGCAGTGGAATAAAAAAACAAAGTCTAGAGCCAAGTTTTTTAAAAGTTAAAAGAACTTCGATTTTAGAATGGCACGACATGTGCATCAAGTTTACATAGAAAAACACATTCTGTGTGAATGTCCCCTCAGAAGGCAGCTGTCTTTGTAGGCAGGAAGCAACGAGGCAGCACATAATGTTTTGGAACAGAACTAAAGATAACTCACTAAAACAAAAGAGTTTCACTTTGTGCAGCTAAAAGTGCTGACTCCAGTAAAACTGCTAAACACCTGGCAGCTCAAACACAGGTGAAACTACACGCCTCAATGCCAATAGCTATGCTTACATGCACGATTTATAAACTGACTGATGGCTCAATCAGAATGAAAATTCTTCATGTAAACACCTCAATCGATTTCGATTGGATTGGAAGGGGTGGTGTAGACCTGAAATAATCTGATAAACAAAACGAAATTAAGCATGTCAACACTTGAATCCGGGTATTTTCTCAATCTGATTTAAAAATACCATACATGTGCAGTGCTGCAATGTTTACTTAAGCTTTACGTATATTGTAATGCATTATGCACATGTAAACGAATATGTGAATCAGATTGCAATGTTTAGGGTTCATATAAACGGAACGTTCAGAATCTGAAATTAGATTGTATTCATTCCAATTAGGGCTGCACGATAAATCGCATGCGATATTTAACGCGCATCTTATCAGTAAACCCGGTTCTTTAATCAGCGGTAAATCTCCATCACCTGCGTGCTTTCACATTGAGCAGCATTAACTACACAGAGCCGTTGTTCACTGATGAGCTGTGCAAAAAATCGCGCGAATATGAACGTGGTTTTGCGCAGCTCATCAGTGAACAACGGCTCTGTGTAGTTAATGCTGCTCAATGTGAAAGCCCGCAGGTGATGGAGATTTACCGCTGATTACAGAACCGGCTTTCTGACAAGATGCGCATTAAATATCGCATGCGATTTATCGTGCAGCCCTAATTCCAATTAGTGCATGTAAACACCTAGTGTGTAGTGTAGGCTAAATAGTAAAATTAAAAAGCTTTCGTTCATCTGAACTCTAGCCTTTTGGATAGTGCATGTGCTCTGACACATAGTGTGATGTCGCTCATTTGGAGCAATACAAATTCATGTCATCTCATCTGTCATTTCTACTAACATTCCTGTGTCTTCTAACTCTCAATAAAATGAGAGAGTAAATCCTTTGGATTCCTGATGATGCTTTCAAAGGCCAAAAGAACATATAGGGCTGCCAAAATGAGTAGTCTCTCCAGATCACCAGAAACATCATTACCTATAATGGGCTCTTTACACAACCCAGCCTGAGCGTTCTGTTTGTTTCCTTAACACCCTCGCTTTAAAAAACACGGTCAGCCTGCCCATGTGCATTATTCAGAGCGCTGTTCATTCACCTCCCATTCATTCCGCCTCACAATGGCTCCTATCACTACCCTAGACATTGCTAATTCATGGTGGTGACATTCATGTCTCCCAGAGTCATTCGGGGATCACCATGTCTTTCTTGGCCATTAAAACAGTGTGTCAATAAAGAGTGGGCTCTGTGGCGGAGCGAGAGGAAGCCCCGTCATCTGCCTGCAGAGCTCTCTTTTGTCTTGGAAAGTCAGGTGTTCACTGGCCCATGTGTAAGTAGGTTAATCCCTTCTCTCTATCTCACTCTTTCGGCTCCTGGAAAAACTACTCGGGAGAATAACCTCTCCTTGTTACATGAACTATTCTTAGAACATCACAACTCTCAGATCCACAGAGGATGAGAGATGCTGGCATGACTTATGGGATTTCTGCTCTTTGGGAAGCACATCTGGCTGTTCCCGAGTCTTTCGTTTACGTCTCCAAAACATCAAAGTGTGCAAATAATCTAAGCGAATGCATTTTCACATCTGTGGATGGAACTCAAAGAAGGAGCTTGATGCATAAATTATTTAATAGCTCACATGATGAAATAAACAAGCTGATGCTTTGGTGTATTATCCCAAATGACACCATTATAGGCTGCTGTAGGTCATGTGATTTAAAGGCATTAATTAAACACAAAAACATACATAATACACATATTAAAACTATTTTCAAGTAAAGGTTACGCAGATTCCTAAATCCCATTCAACTCTATTTTACCACTCTGCTAGTCCATGCTCATCTATGAACATAATAACATACAGACATCTAGGTCATGGGGACCATTAGCCCACCTGTCGTCACTTACATTCCGTGATTTGTTGCTTTTTACTAATTAACTGAGGTTGATCTAATCACAGTTGCACTTGTATGAGGTGGTTTACAATCTCTGGATATGCCCCATATATTTGTCAGATATATAAAGGAATTTATTGTTGATGTAAAAAAAACACACACATAATTAATGCATATTTGTCCAGTAATTATGCCTAATCATGCTCACTCCAAACCTGTAATGAAGACTTGTACAAAACATTATTTTATTTCTTGTTTTGTTTAAATTAATTTGTGTGCTTGGTAAAGCACTATATTATAAACATTCTTATTTTAATAATTAATATTATTAATAATAACTGTCAACTGCATGATACAGCTGGTCATGTGATGTCAACATGGCAGCGACCATTAAGGAGCAACCCGCTCCATGTACGATACAACAGCTTTATTATATTTCTGATCTCATATTTCTCAAAGGTGCTGATTTTAATAGCGGGAATAAAATACGAAATGCACCTTTAAAACTGAAGGCTAAATTCCCATGAAGTTATATTAGTCATAAAAAGTCATAACATGCACTGCACATCCACGACCTCGATGACATCACCGAGTTCTTCAAGAGAATCGCGCCAACACTCCAAGTTATGACGTTTTCTCTTGGGACGAAACAGTCAGTTGGCGGACCTCATAATCAATAAAACAATAGAAGTCCAACTGACCTTCTCGAGGGAATGTAATTCTAGATAAACATAATACATTTTAGAAGCGCATAACAATAGAGCTCGTTATTAAAATAAACCAGCATTCGTTATTTAAATTAAATGCGCATAAAAAAAACATCAAAATAAAATAGCCTTAAAACAGTTCAGCGCGAGAGAAAAAACAAAAACAGAAACGGTCAGATCATAATATTCCTGAATAATGCAAACTATGTTAAAGGTATAACTGCAAACAATGGATAATTTCATACACTGTTCATTAGTGTTCTGTGAACTGTAAATCCGTATCTACCGAGCTACAAGCAACCCAACCGGAGCTTCAAAAGACAGAGAGAGAGTCAGTGAGAATTTAGAGGTTGTAGGACAGAAATGAACGTTCAGTATGTTCAAAGTGGATCCTCCATTGGACTGGGACCGTTATTGGTGTCTTGCACAATAGTGCGAGTTGAGCCTCCCTCATATAACAGTGACAGAGCGGCCTTACCTCTTCCAGAACATTGACCGTGTTCCGACAGCTCTGCAAGCGGGTGGTGAAGCTTGATGTCGTGGGGGAATTGTAATCCTCCGTCGTCTCCGAGAGAAACTCGGACACGGAGATCTGATCCGGCATCCTTGCAAACACAGTCGCCCAATAAAAATGGAGGGGAGAAAAATCACAATAGCACCATGAATTAGACAGGGGTGGTCAAGAACGGAGCGGTGTCTCTGTTTGGGTCAGGTTGAACGGTAAGGCAATGCGTAAAATGATAAGAGACGTAGCCAAATGTGTGGCAGTGCTATGCAGTTCCCGTTCCTAGAGAGGGTCGTTGTGTGTACTTTCCACGTCTTTCCTCTTCCCTTGTCTTAATTGTACACTTGCATCTACATAAAACGGTTCAGACTCATCTCCTTGTTCTCCCAATGTAAGATGTGAGATGCTGGTTTAGAATGCGCTCATTCCACAATCTAGCTTTAAAATAGTCTGATATTTTGAGTATTTCCTTCAATTATTGTTGTTCCGCTTTCGGAAGCGGTTTCATTCTGTTTTCCCTTTCTCTTTCCTCCGTTTTCGCCCCGTCCTGACAGTCTGAGCTCCCTGACACCAGCGCGTGCACGCACGCTCATGTCCTCCCACCGTTGATGACGGGATAAACAAGAGGAGAAACTGCGCATGCGTCAGAACGCAATGGATAGGGGGAAAAAAAACAATAAATAAATCAAATTAATAACTAAATCTGTATAGGGCAAATAATAATAATTACATAATTAAATAAAAGCAAGAACAATTAAATATAATAAATTATTGGTAAAATGCATGCATTAGTAAAATAATAAAATAAATAAAATAAAATAAAAAATTCAGGACTAGCAAAAATTTTAACAATGTGTCATGTATTTATGCATTTATTTAAATGTATATTTATTCATCCATACTTTATAAATGTAATGCAGTCTATAAAGCATACTGTTTGCCCTGAACAGAGCCAGAATTTATGGTTTCATGCACTGAAGCAAGAAATGTTTAAGTAGCAATAATATAAGGGCAGGCATACTGTATGTGTATTATGCTGCTATAACACAGCATAAGCACGTAACTAATGCCATACAGAATGGTTAAATTATTGTCTCAAATTCACCAATTTTACTTTGTGGGAACTTCAGTTTCTTAATGTAGTATTATTTCACATTACTTGGACATCTCACAACTGCAACAAGAGGGGGCATCCATAAAGGCCATTGCCTGAGGCCTCACAGGACCACAGTCTGTCTATGGGGGCATGAAACTATTTAAGAGGTCAGGCAGTTCTTTGATTAAACTTAAACATAGATTGTAAATTGAGGAGTGTTAGCATAGACTGATGTGCAAATCTGGAGGCAGAAAAAACTCACTGTAAGCACATATGATGTGCAGATGGAATAGTTAGTAGTATAACGCATAAAAAAGCAGTGCATTTTTCAACTCACCGACTCCATAAAGAATCCCTGGAGGAAAAACTTGATAAACGCGAGGATGAGGACCTCATGGCTCTGTAGTCACCTCAATAAAACAACCTTGAGCTAAGACAATGAAAAAATGCTATTATCAAAGAATGGAGCTAGATAATCAAGTCAATATATTGGATCCCTATTGGAAAATACAGCTTAAACTAGTAGCTAGTTTCTAGCTTTTCCAAGCTGGTAGACCAGTTTAGGACCACGAACAAAAAAACAGCATCTTAAACTGGTTAATCTGTTTTTGAAGCATGTTAGTTGGTCAGTCAGCTAATGGTAATCTTAAACCAGCAAGGCTACCATGTTCCAAAACACATCTTCCAGATTAAGTAGGATTTTCCAGAGAAATAAACATGTCAATGATTAAGTGTGATTCTCATCTTTCCAAGGAAAAATAATCCATAGAAAAAGTGCGCCTTTTCCTAAAGTTTCTATTTGCTGCTGACATCACATTTTCTAAAGCAAATTTTGCCACTCAGGGAAAATAACCACGCCTTATAATTTACCGAGACAGCTGCGGTTTCACTCCGTATTAATGGCTTCAAAAGTAATTGCAAAGTAAATTGTGCGCAGAGCTCCGTGTTTCCAAGTGGCACCATAATCACTGCATTGTGCTCAATCCAGCGCGCGGACATTACGGGCTGAAATCACATGCCGCTACAGTTACAATGAGCTGGAATGCGCGCATTGTTCTGCCCCATCTGGAGCTGCTGGACAGGAAGCTAAAATCAAGCATGGGGGCCGGAGGGGGGAATCCTGCACAGGACCACAACTAATGGCAGGAACTGGGAACGCTTAACTTTTAAAGGGAAATCTGATACCGCTGGCGAAATGAACGCGTTATACAGTATTAAATTCAGCCTCACTGACAGAAATGACAGTCTCGTTCTTTAAGAAAACATCATGCTGATCAACATTGTCACTCCAATTCAAATACTAAAAGCCCCTTTGGAAAACAATATATGAATATCACCTTTCTCATTGATTAGAAAATACACAGTTGAGTACAAGAGGGGGAAAAGTGCATTTATTATTGAGGATCTGCAACAGAATGATCCAAACAAGACTTGAGCAGCTCGTATAGCCCTCAGAGCCCATTTGGTGAGGCAAACAAATATAAACAGGAGAACAGGAGAATTCATGTCCTCCATTTCAAAGTTTTTATCCCTAACATCCACCTCTGAGCAACCCTGATACTTTCGAAACTTATAAAAGCTCAACCGGCTTAAATTAGCAAATTATTTTGAAGTTAAAATAAAAGGAACAAAACAAAGCAACACAGAATTTAATAACACACCTATATAAAGGCAATAAAAAATTAATACAAAAAAAAAAAAAACACACATGTAACACAGCTCCTTTAAAAGAGGAAAAAAAGAAAAAAAAACCTTGTCCGATTGACTTCAAGTCGCATAGCACATGGACACAATGATGGGGAGAGCTGTTGGCCACCATCATGTTTTTTTGCCCTGTAAAGATAGGGAGCCAGATTACTGCATGCAGTGAGCTCACAGCTACTGGACCACCTCCCCATTTTCCGGCAGGGGTGTTGCTAGGGGGTGTGTCCGGCACAGCCCCCTCTAAGAGGGGGTAGGACAGGTTAGTCTGAATCAGAGTCAATACTATCTTCTGATGATGAGCTGCTGGAACCGTCTGATTGGTCATCATCGTCGTCGTCATCATTGTCATCTTCATTCTAAGTCAATATTAGAAAAGAATGAATACCTGCACTAATAACAACGATTATTTTTGAATTTAACCAAAGCAAAATTAACCTCATCATCTTCATCATCATCCTCACTATCAGTGCTGCCAGATGACTCATCATCTTCATCATCCGAGTCTGAAGTGCCTGTTTTTTCATCATCCGAGTCCGAGTCCGATGTGTCCTGCTGGAAACCAAGAGTCACACATCTCTCAAACTCTCTTAATACGCGCGAATCACTGTATTTGCATGTGTACACACACACAAACCATCAGCACAAATCAATTAGTGAAATTCAAAATGATGTAACACCCTAAGCCACTTCATATACTGTAGAGTCCACAGCCTGTGTGGGTGAGTTGCCCAGAGAGAGCAGGGCGTTACCTTGGCCCGGTACGCCATGGAACGCTTGCCCCCCCCGGGACCCACTGTCACGGCTCTGGCACCTACCACCTTCTCCTTGGTGACTTGGATTTTCGCCCCAGGACCTCGTGCTTTTGTAGTGCTTCGCCGTTTCTGTGAGGGCAGAGACAGGGCGGGGTGGGGGTGCAAGGACAGAGCAGCACAGGGAAAAAAACAAAAACGTTCAAGCTTAAGCAATGATTAGTAGCCCCACAGTACAGCCCTAAGAACATTATCCATTCAAGTCAAGTTAGTTTGAGCCAAGAGATGTGATTCTAAATGGGGAGAAAGGAAATAATAAAACCATATGTGATGGCATGGATAGAAACAGCCTTTACAAGCAAAGTCAATCAACTAAATAAACCAGGGTGCCTCATCTTGCCATGCAGTGCGGGGGGTATTGATATAGAGAAGAATAAATCACAATCTCAGCTATATGAATGACTGTGTGAGAAGTAACGCTAATATACAGAGCTTTGCTGATGACAAAGTTTGTCCTTGACTTGACTTTAGGCGCAAGTTACAGCCTCAAAAATGAGCAATTACTTACCGTAGTTGAGAACTCTTTATATACCGCACGCTCCTGAGGGGATAGTGACTAGGGAAACAAGAAAAAAGAGAGGGAAATAAATTACTACAAATCTCCAAACTCATATTTCTCACACAAATATTTTTTAATAAGGTCATTGTGACACAAAAGTGTCCATGATAGAGAAAAAGGAAAATCTTTTTAAAACATGCCAATTTCATAAAAGTGGACTCTCTGTATTCATGTTGGTTGCATATGGTATTGCAAAACTATTTTTTTTTTTTTTAAGTTTTAATTTATTCTAAAAATGTAATGTGATGTACCTTGAATACATCTTAATCATTATGGGGAAAAAAATATATATATATAGTTTAAGGTAAAAAGAAGTAATAAAAAGTATTAAAATGTACTACATGACATTTTATATAACCTGAGCAACTTGTTTTTTTCCCCAAAAATTTAGTGAAGTTTTGTTAAAAAAAAATTACAAAATAATGAACGATTAATAAAAATAATATATAAAAAAATGCCAAAATTATTGAGGTTTTCTTTTGAATAATTTCATTTTCATTGTTTAATGAGGCATTTTTTCTTCATTACGATATCAGGGCAGTTTCATTATGACATTTTCTATTTAGAATATACTTCTATTTAGAAACGAAAAACATGCTCATGATAGAAGAGTTGTATTTAAGTGATTGTATATATAAATTGTATTTTTTATGTATTTTTGAATAACTTAATAAACAGGACAATAAAAAAAGAACCATCAATTCTGGAACTGGAAGATTCAACAAACTTCCTACCTTTACCCAAGCGTCAAGCTCAGCTTTGTACTCTAGTTGTTGCTCCTCAACCTGTTTTTTATATTTGTCCTTCTGGCTCTGACTAAGCTTGTGCCATCGCTTGCCGATCTCCACCATGCGCTCCTTCAGGCTGAAGTGATTCAGCTCACCGTTAGTTAGCAGTTCCTGAGAGAACATTTGATACCCGCTCCTGAGGTTGGACAGAAGACGACAAAGTAGTACTGAAACAGTGAAATAGATAAAATAGCCTAGTATTTTTTTAACACGGAAGGCATGTCTCTCAGAAAGCGACAAGCTAAAATGTTACACTCACACTGGGGGCTTCTTGGGCTCGCCATCAAATTTTGGTTTTCTTTGTCCCTGTCCTGACAGAACTGTCCTCATCTCTAACAGCTCTCTCTACAGGATGAAAAACAAGAAACATGAGCAAAGAGACTTTTTCTATTCACTCTGAATGCAAAGACAAGACACAAGGCAAGCTGAAAAACCCATGAAAACAGATGAGCAGGCTGATAAACCAAAAATGACATATGCTTATAATGCAAACACATATATAAACAAGAGTTAAAGCACATCAAGATGTCAGATTCATGAGAATATGCAAGAATAAGTGACAGAAGACATTTAAACATCACCACAAACATCAAACGTAAGTACAAGTTCCACCAAATTCCGCTAGAAACAGCACAATCTTAGCATATACACATTGAGACACAACTCCATGCAATGCAGACTCCTCCGCCTCTACTCTGGGGAGGAGGAAAGTTAGGGGTGACCAACATTTTGACATTTCTTCAGCACAGGTGAGAAGACAGTGGTCAAAATGTCTGGTCACTGACCACAGTCCGGTACTGAACCTCGTATCGCTTCTGGTCCTCTGCAGCCTTCTTGATCCAAGGAATCTTCTCCTTTTTTTCCATGGCCTTCCAAGCAGCATCCATTGCATTCTGCGCTTTCTTCCGGTCATTCTATGAAGAGCAACAGTTTAAGGTTATTGTTTCTAGATAATGTTGTTGTTCTGCATGATGTTAAAAACAAATCTTTCTTTAGCGTTGTGTGATTCTGCAGGGGTCTCTTTGTATTTTATGAAAAATCATTAATGTTGCTCTTACTCTGTATTTAGCCAGATAGTCTCCTATCACACTCTGCTGCCACATCTCCTCTGGAGTCTTCGGCGTTTCAGGAAGCCGTGTTTTCTTCTTAGCGTCTCGCTTCTCTTTTGAAAGTCCATGTACCCACTGATCCAGCTCAGGGTCACGACACAGTTCCTACGGCACAACAAGAAGAAACTACTTCTCATTCTGATTCAGACAACATACCACCAGAGCATAACGGCATGCAAGTACATAAACAAGGACATCTCGCACATGCCCACCTTCACAGATTTAGCCCTTAGGGGGCTGCCTGCGCCCGCTATGTTCAGCCTGGAGCCTCCCAGCTTCTCCTCTGTCAACACACGCTCCCTCTCCTCTTCTGGGAGTCTCTGCAGAGAGACGGAGATTGAGACAAAGTGTCAGCCTCCCTTTAAATGCAGGATCAGGAATTCAACAGTATCTGTTGTAATAGAATGAATTTGTAGTGCTTTGTACTTACCTCAATAAACCTCTGAAGGTCAATCTCATACTGTTTCTTTTTCTGACGAGAGAGATAAACATTGTAATTTTTGTTCTTAATGTAACAACTGTGTTATTGAGACCTGTAATAATAAAAATGTTAATAATAATATTTAGTATTATTTTAATGATTATTATTATTAACCATGCCTGCTTTGCCGATTAACTGAAGTGTTTACCTTCCCTCTTGTCGATTACAAATTCAATTGACATTTTGATTTTTTTTACAATTTCTGAAGGATCACGTGACACTGAAGACAGGAGTAATGACTGCTGAAAATTCAGCTTTGACATCACAGTTATGAATTACATTTGAAAATGTAATTGCATTGCAATATTACACAATATTATGTTTACTTTATTTTTGCCCAAATAAATGCAGCCTTGTAGGGCATAAGAGACTTTCAAGATCTTTTGAACGGTAATGTATATACACACATGTATTACATCAAATAAATCAGGGTCAGCCATTACTGGTCAACCACAGAAACTTTTCCAGATTACATTTTTTTGACATCAGTTTTTAATACTTTCTTTTTTGGTTTAAAACAAATCAAGAGTGGACTGGTCTGTCAGACCTGTTCACATCGTTTTTGGAACATATCCTTCTCTTTCTGGGTCATCATCTTCCACTGCTTACTACACAGCACCATTCGCTCCGTACTTGGCACGTCCTTCATGTTTACCATTAGTTCAGCACAGTACAGAGAATAGCCATTTCTGCAGAACAAAGCAATATACAGATGAAATTAATACATATATATATATATATAATGAATTGAACATATCACACACATTGCATATTTATATATATATATATATATATATATATATATATATATAGTACAAGTTAATATATAGACAAGAACCACTGGTGGATTTCAAAACAGTCACCAACATTCTATTTCAGCAGTATTCTATAACAGCAGCATATCTTGGTATACTGAGCAAAACTTTGGTAAGATAAGACTTCATAAGCCATGCAAAAAAAATAAACTAAATTAAGAGATTTCCTGAGAAAACCAAATGCTTCTCAGTGGTTTGAAACATACGGTGGTGGTTTGGTTGGCCGACCATCAAACTTGTCCTTGAGCTGCCGTTCAGCCTTGGTCAGGACAGATTTGACGTGTTCGTCAGAGTTTGCATCCGGATGAGCTTCAAGATATGCTCTCATGGTCTCCTGTATGAGGAAGCAATATTTCACAAGTTCACAATGTCCTTTATCCCTCTAATTGACAAAGACTTCATCACTTTAGCTTCAGTGAGAACACAAAGCCGTACCTCATAGTGTTTCTGCAGCTCTAGAGCTTTGCTGATCCATTTCAGCCTCTTTTTGTCTAATAATTGGGACCATTGTCTACGTAATGCTTCCTTCACCTCCTTCTGGCTTACCTACAAGCATTGGACATGGAAAAGTGAGAGCAGGTCCGACCATAAACAGTTAAATCCGAAATGCTCTCAAAAAAATTAAAAAATAAATAAATTGAATTTTATGTAAGTAGGTGACAAGCTGGACTTTGTTCCAAAGCTCTAACTCTTTATACTCAAGTTGCTATGACAACACACAGATTCTACTAAGACTATATGACCACTATGTTCTTTCCTTGCCAAACTCTTTTACCTCTGGGTGAATTTTCATGTAGGTCTTCTTCTCATGGTTGTACCATAGCTGTTGAGGGGTCTTGGGCTTCTCTGGGAGGTCTGACTTCTTTCTCTCCTCTATTAAATCTGGGTGGTCCTCCCTAAAAACAATAGAAGCTTCTCACTTAATCACCAATAAAAAAACTGTCATATATGCCTTAGGTATTTTTGTGCAGAGGAACATGGACACTAACTTGAATCGTGCCATGTTCTTCTCAAAAGCCTCTTTCTCTCTCTGGAACTCTTGAATGTACTTGAGCTGACAAAAGTAATAGTGCAAATTTAAAAGCAAAACAGTCAAAAAAAAAAGTAATATTTGCAATGAAATTCTACAAGTACCAGCACTTTACATTTATAAGGACATGTATTTTTTTTTTAATGAACATCAAGAATTTAGGTACAAATGTATGAGAAAGTATATATCTTAGGTTACCATTTCTGTTACAATATTTACCATTGGTAATCATCCTTTTGCCATTTAGTTTGTCCTGTGATGGGACAAATGAATACTGAAGTACAAATATTTTCAATTAATGGGAGATTATAAGTATTATTTATATACTATTACAGTATTTGTTCATATTTTAATTATATTTTATTTTCAAATTTTATATTTTAATTTTAGGTTAGTTTTAATCAATTTGTTATATACTTTTGTCATTTTACTACAATTTTATATTTCTGTAGCTTTGCTTCTTTTTTTCAGTTTCAGTTTTAGTCATTTTAATATTTCAATTTATTTAGTTGTAAATGTACCAGTTCTCATTTAAGTTACCGGTATTTGTCTAAAACGAACCTTTTTCTTTTCAGGAAGCTCTTTGTATTTTTTGGACAGAATCTTGGTGAGATCCAAGTTGCTCATCTCGGGGTGGATTTTTGCATACTTGGCTCGTTTCTCCATAAAGAAGCGAAAGTAGGGAGTGAGGGGTTTCTTCGGGAAGTCTGGATGTGTCTAAAACCGAGGTAAATCATACATAAACAATATGAAAACAGCCTTTTAGTTGACATAACACATCAGGCTAAAACATGACATATTAAGAAAAAAAAGAGAACATTAAATATTGAGACTTCCTTATATCTCACCTTCAATTTTTTCCCCTTGTATGGGTTCTTCACATATTCAATAGCATCAACAATGAGCTCTGTCATCGTTCTGTATTTACGCACCTGGGGTGGGAAAATCATTACACAACTCCAATGAATGAAAGCAAATAATAATTTTAACGTTCTGTTTATTATTAAGCTGGCAAAGCTCACAGTATTACATGGACAATCTAAAGAAAGTGTCTTTAACATAAACACTTATTATTGTTATTTGGAACACAGCCACATTATTGCTTTAGCTCGCTGGAATTTGGCTCACCTCTGTGGAAACTTTCTGCCATTTCTGCTTACACATGTCTCCAGTGAAACCCCCAAACCCCACCTTCTCCCAGTCAAAATGAGACTCTGTGGTTTTATACTTCATTGTGTCTCCATCATGTAGCAGACTGCGTATCCTCTCCAGCAGTGTCAGACAGTCCTCTTTGCTCCATGTATCTGCATCTAACAAAAACAGTGCACACCAACGCATTGAGCATGTTGAACGGCCAGAACCAGAGGGTGTTTTTTTTACATTGAACATAATTGTAGTGTGTCTGTGTGAATATGTCCATCGTGGACAGAATGCGAGCGTACCTGACTCAATTTTGAGTCGTCCTGTCTGGGTGCCAGACACACTGGTGCTGCCATTCATGATGACAGAATTCACCAAGTTCCACCTTGACACTTCACTGGCCAAGTGGCTACATAGAGAAAACAAGACAATTCAAAGTGAGGCTGTAAAATTGGGCTACTGACTGAATATGGCAAAACTTTTCAACATTTATCCATTTAAACTAATATCTATTTTTGTTACTAGCACTTTTTTAATTACTAGTAATTCAACAGTGACATTCATTAGATACTAGTGCTTATTCCTTTGCTAGTAGTCACTATGCCAATATCTAATAAGAGTTATTTATTATATATTAGTACATATTTATGAGATATTAGTACATATTACTTTAACTGTTACTAATAGAATTTTATATCTTGATAGTAACAATTGCTTTTTGACTTGTCGTGTGTAATAAATAGTCAGGAAATAGTTTAATTAAAAATCGTACTCAAGACACTGATAAATATTTGAATTGTTACAAGTAATTAAAGAATAAGCAGCATTGGAACCAAATTAATAGGTACTAGTAAACTGCAATAGGCATTATCAACAATTGAAATATATGCTAGCTGGAAATGAATAGTTGATATCCTGAGAGAATTAAAAATATATATATAATTTGTTACCACTAACAATGGAATAGTTATTTGTCATGAGTGGCTATTAGCAAATGAATAAGTACTTGAACGTAATTAAAAGCACTACTGACTAATTGTACAGATACTAGTATTTATACTAATTGTAACTTCTATCTATCTAGTATCAAATAAACACTAATATACAATATATATATATATATATATATATATATATATATACACTACCGCTCAAAAGTTTGGGATCAGTAAGAGTAAGAAGTCAGTAAGAAGTATCTTATGCTCCTCAAGGCTGTATTTATTTGATCAATTATTACAATATAAAATAATGGTTTCTATTTTAATATCCTTTAAAATATAATTTATTTCTGTGATGCAAAGCTGAATTTCCATCAGCCATTACTCCAGTATAAAGTGTCACATGATCCTTAAGAAATCATTCTAATATGGATATCATATTAGATCTAACATCTAATATCATTCTAATAACTCCACAAAAGCTATGGAGTTTTGTCCTCTGTAGAGGACATTATTTTTTAGCGATTTCTCTGAGACCTTACATGTCACAGTTGTAAATCTAGATGTCCTGTAAAGAGCACATTCAGGTTGTTTCACCATGATCACTCCCTCTGCTTGGTCTTTAAAAATGGCTGACATTAATTTAGTGCTCAAATTCAACACCCTTATGGAAATATGATAATATTTTGTAATGATCATTTCAATCTGACTAATTTTCCAATTGTTTGTCATAAATCAACATCTCAGGAAAGATATACAGTGTATAGATACATTGTACATAATGGGCCAACCTGTTTATGGCCATTTTACGCACATGTTGCATAAAGCAAAATGGTATATCAAATCATTCTGTTATATCTTTCATAACATAGTTGAGGATAATTTTTATACAAAGTTTGGTATAAAAAATAAAAATGGATTGGGGATTTTTTTTTTAAATCTCTGTTTTTGCCTTTTCATGTCTATTCATGTCTTTTTATTGATTTTAAAAACAGGACTTTTTAAAGTCCTAGTATCCTCTACAGAGGACATAGCATATGAATAAAATAAAAATGTTATTTTTCCTTTTTTTTTCTTATGCTCTAAACAATGTAATGACATGAAAAAATATTAAATTCAACTTTTTTTTTTCTTCTGGTAGTCAGGAGGATATAAAAAAGTTCTAGAGAAATTTAAAAATATATTAGTTACCACTATATTGCTTAAAGGTGCCATAGAATGCATTGATACAATATTGGTAATTATACTGTATATAAAATGCGGGAATCAGGGAGCCGCTATTAATATTTTGAATTTTGGGCATTGAAACTGCTTTCGAATGCACTATCGTTTTTTGCTTTCACTTTGGAGATTTGCGATCGCACGTGCTCTGTGTAAACTACAGCGGCAGTACTTACCACACATTTTACAAGATCAGATGCTTGTCAGATCTCAGGATCTGTAAATCATTCGCCATCATCCTCAGCCATCTCTCCTTACTCTGTTTATGTGGTAAGTGAAATCTTATGTACTGTAATGTAACAGGCTACTGCTAGCAATCAGCTAACCCTTTAGTGGCTCGCGTTATTTTATTGGAACGCGCGTTATTTGTTTTCTGTGCCTTTCTGAATACAGACACCAACCCATCCCTGCACAGCCTGGAACATAACATTTATTTCCATGATCTGCTATTTTCGCTGTTGTTGGGGGCGTAACTATTAGTGATCCCGCCTGTAACGTCACAGTCGGTGTTATGTTCTGATTCGCCTATTTTTCAGTGGTCTTTTGTATGCACGAGATTTACATAAGGAGGAGGAAACAATGGTGTTTCCATGTACAGAACTGTTATTATTCAACTATGCCAAGGTAAATACAGTTTTCCATTCTATGGCACCTTTAACGGAAATTTTAAAAAGTACAGAAAACATAAAAAGTAACACAACATAAAATGAGATGCTAGTTTTAAGGAATAAATAAATAAATATTGCCATAATTATGTCAATAAGCAGAATTTGTTCATCTCTTTTAAACCTGTAAAGTCAGTAAAAAGGTAAACAGCCTCTTTATCCTCCTGACTACCAGGAAAAAACAGTTTTGTGAATTTAGTATTTTGTCATGTCATTACATTGTTTAGAGCATAAGAAAAAATTTGAAAAATACAATTTTTGAAAAATGATATTTTATTCATGTTATGCCATGTCCTCTGTAGAGTCCTGTTTAGAGTCCTGTAAAAGTCCTGTTTTTTTAAGAAATAAAAAGACATGAATAGACATGAAAAGGCAAAAACAGTGGGACTTTTGTTTTAATCACAAATCAATTTTCATTTTTTATACCAAACTTTACATAAAGACGATTCTCAACTATGTTATGAAAGATATTTTTAAAACCATTTTTCTTTATGCAAAATGTGTGTAAAATGGCCATAAACAAGTTTTTCCATTTTATACAATGTATCTATAAACTGTATCTGATTTGCATATTAATGTGTTTTTGGGGCAACATAGAATGAACAAATAAGTGCAGTAATGGGAGTAATAATTAGCAAGATTTTCATAATAATATCTAATATTTAATAGGAATATTGATACATAATTTTTTCTCTATTCATTTGTTGTGTCTCCCAAAATGTGTAATAAACATGCTTTAAGTCCTGGTGTCCTCTACAGTGGACATGTATGAAATCAACGTCCTGTTTCGTAACAGAAAGTCATATTTTGATTTGAAACCCCATAACATTTTACTGAGATTTATGACAAACAATTTGAACATTAGTCCGATTTAAATGATAATTACAAAATATTATCATATTTCCATAAGGGTATTACACTTGATCACTAAATGAATGTCAGTCATTTTTAAAGACCAAAGAGAGGGAGTAGTCATGGTGAAACATCCAATCATTTGGTATCTCTG